>NC_056733.1:100761379-100876379 GCF_019279795.1 Protopterus annectens | reverse complement strand
GCTGTTCACCTTACTTCTTCTACATTATATCACTCTCCTAGGAACTCATCTGTGCATTTGTTTGCTACCATTCACAGGTCAGCAACACAATTCTTTCCCGACAGAGGCCTTTTGGAATGAGGTTGCCATTCTTTTTGGAATCCTTACCAATTTTTTCATCAAGACTTGTGTTTTAAATTATTCTAGCCACATACTGAACTTTGACTCCTCAGTTTTTCAAGTTTGTTTACCTTTTAACATCTATGCATCTGTATCAAACTATGCTTTAGATGATATTTTAATATTTTAATTAATTTCTTTTCAACCTCCCTTATTTCTACCTTATCATCTCCCCTTTCCCAGACTTGTTCAGAAATCTCCTTACAACACATACAATGCTTACCTAACATATATACATTACAGTCATATACTGCCTTAATGAAAGTTATAATGCCTATCATCCCTAACCCCCTCTTTTAATATCTATGCATACATCTGTTTTAATAGGGTTTAACCTTGACCCCCCCATATTAATGAAAAAATATACCTGCTAACTTGCTTCCAACTTCCTTGGGTATCAGCATATACCTGGCAAGATCACGCCTAATTAGTAAAAACACCAACACAAGTCTCCCATGAAAATAAGCCATAGACCTACAGAAGCTAATCCAGTCAACAATTAGTCAATAGTTTAGGTACTCCATTACAGGATATGTATACTTATAAAAATGATGGCATCATTCGGAATTTTATTGAACTAATTTGTACTGAACCCCATTCTGAAAAGTATGTCCCTCATTCTGTGTGACAAAAATGCTTGGAAAGCTCCCCCAATGTCTTGTTATCCACTGTATTTCAAACTAAGCATTTTATGACTATTACCCACTCACATTTTAATTACCTGCAGCATGTAGCTATTGAGAAATGTGCAGTAGTGCACAATCTACAAGTAAATATTTGCAGTCTCACATACTATCAAAAAAGGATGATTGCTAACATTTGCAAAGTGCACTGCCTGCTTTTTATGGTGATTCAGCTCGAATAGACTTTGCACATTGCCTTTATAGATGCAGCCAGAAGCAGACAGTGTCAAACTGTAGTCCATTACCTGAGTTAAATACAATTTATTTTTTCCTTCCTAGCTGTTGCTCTGCATGATGTCTTTCCTGGAGAGCTTGAGCACAGTTATTGACATCTGCGGACAGCTTTAGCCTATTCTTGTCCAGTGCTGTGTCATTTTCATTTTGATAAGGACATGTTTTTTTCCCCTCGTTCCTTATTTACATATACTTTTATAGACATTTTCTACAATGCAATTTTCTTTTGCTGTAATTACTTAGTTGTATTACATTTAATGCAGACAACGAAATTTATTTCACTCTGATCTCTACAGCTGTATTTTTAAGCGGTATACTCTAGGTTCCTGAGGTCACATAAGAACAGTGCTGAACAAGGTCATAATTCTTCATTCACATTATACACACTAAACATTGATATATTCTCTCAGGCAGCACACACTGAGCTCTAAATCCCATATGCCGCAACGACATACGTCTCATATTGTTTGCTGCTGACTGTGAAAAATTCTCTAAATCCATGTGGGTCTCTGAAAATACATTTGCTCATCAGATGAAATCAGCGTGACATTGCCTGCATTGTAAACATGATGTTTTGTCTATAACATGCATGCCTTTGGAGAATTCTGTGACACTTAAAGAACAGCGGAACATGACAAAATGATTCCTAGTTCACTTTTTGTTAACAAAAGTTTTCACATTTAATAAGTTTTCATGGTGAAAACATGAACTTGCATGAAAGAAAATCATAAAAAGGAATGAAATATAGATTTTAGTTTGTACTCTCAATTTATTTAATCATTAACCATGTCAATATCATGATGTAGTTTTCTTTATTTACAGTAATTAAGCACAAATGATAGTAAGGCTGGATTTTACAGAAGTTAAAAAAATTACAGTGGCACATTTGTGTACAGTTGCAGTATCCTGAAATGGGAAGTAATATAGGAAGGACAGTCAAAATTGCAAGACAGGTACTAACAGACAATGAAGAGGACCACGGGGACAAATGTGCCTCTTTTCTCTTTGTGGCTCTTTAACATGAGATGGCCAGTGTACTGGTTCAGCCAATACAGCTTTTGCAGTTGGTGATAACAGCTCAAGTATTGCTACCCTCAGAGGAATAAATTATTTTCAATTCAAGAATGATCTTTTAAAGTCTGCAGGCAATAAAACCAGCACATTTAAAATGATAAAGGCAGGCACATCTTTGGAATGCATCTCATCTGCCGCAGACAGAAGAATCAGTTATCAGAATGGATCAGTGGCCACCCTGACATTTGGCAGAACTGAATCATACAAATGGCTTGGGATGCAGTCTGTTAAGCTGCAGATAGGTACATCCTGTGTGTTAACCTACAGGATGCAGTCAAGCTTGACATTTCAGCTCTGCAGAAGGTAGAAAAAAAGAAAGCAGCTGATAGCAAACACATTGTTGGTGGAAGAGTCTTAATGATTCAGATTTTTCACTTCAGTTTTTTTCCATTGTTTTCACTCCAGCTTTGAAGTTGTGCCAGCATCATTACTGTTAACAAGGCATGAATCACAGACTGTCATAACTGACAAAGCTACTTATCAGTGATCAGATGAGAAGTAATTTGATATGAAACATCTAGGAACCTAAGTGGGAAACTGGGCTTCTGCTCCAGCATAAGAATAGAAGCCTAGCCCTGCAGTCCATATACTGAACTGCTGCCTTTGTGATATTAAGAGAAGTGTCACTATACAGTCACAGTCAAAAATGCTGATGTGTACAATGGTACTATATCATGATCATAAACATCTCACCATGCCCCTCTCCCAGCTTACTATCCATAAAACTGATTATGGATGTTTTCCTTCCCACTGGTAGCTACTATCATGACACATATTCCCTTGGGGGGAAGACACTAAGGTTATTACTCCTTCACCTGTCTCTTTCTGGACATGATTTTCCAGCAGGTGTGGAAACATGACTCTTGACTGCACTCCCACAAAACTCTACGTGCCACCCTTTCTGAAACCTGAGACAGAGGCTCTGTATTGTATCAATGATCTGCAGTGTCCTTCTGGCTGTACAGTTTTTTCCTGTGCTTTTCTTTTTTTTTTTTCTTACCTTTACTTTGTCGGGCAGATATTTGAATAAGCAAAATTATATTGCTGTAAGACTCAGCCTTAGTGCAGAAGTAGTGGACTGCAGCAATAACATATCCTCTAACTCACTGATGTAAAGCCTCATGGGTAATATACCAAGTTGTCAGTCGCAGTGCCTTCAGGCAGATCAGTAGTAAGGGTGCCAGTCTATAATCATCTTTCCACAGAGCCATACCTTCTGGGAGCTGCCTATCAGCTGATGTGTGCTTTTTCAAAATTGACCTATAAAAACAAACAGTAAATCTACTTGGACAGGTTGACTGACTGATAATTTTTCAAATAAAATGGTAACGCACATCCTTTTGCTGTATTCTGTGCCATACATAGTTTGTCTTAACATTGAGATTTATTTCTTTAATGGTACCTGGGTTTCTTCTTACTGAAACACTTCAACATACGTTCTTAATTACTTAGACATTTCATTCACTTCTTAGTATACCCCCGGCAGGTCATTTTAAGATGCTTCTGAAAGTTATTTGAGGATAACATTTACAAGTTTAACTGATACCATAAATAACCAGAAGCCCTATAAAGGTGGCTGTCTTGTACTTTAAAACAGCCCTGTGAATACTGTAAAAAGCCTGTAGATTAAGACTGAATAATCAGCCCTTTTATCCCACCTGCATGAAAAATAAACTGTGTGTTATGCTTTGTAGCATTTAAAACTGGTTTCAGCATTCTGTAACACGTCAGTTCAAGGCTGGCCTGGTCTCATGACTAATGTTCAGAGTGTTGGTGCAATGCCACTAAGTTATTGATGGTTTTAGGTATGGACATATTCTAATTTACCTATCAATCTTAACTTGTATCATTCAAAAGAACAAGCCTAAGAGCAGGGTTATTGATTACAAGTCTAACTTCATATCTTAGGGCACCTCAGGAGAATTAAACCTATTTATATTATAAAAAAAAACATCTGTACTACTGCAACATGTATGACTCATAGTATCCTTTCTTTACAATAGTAGTGACAGACCCGTTCCCACCATCCTTCTTAATGAATTTTGCTTTCATTATTTATCAAATGCAAACAGGGAAGAAGTAGAAACAGACAGTATCATTTCACTAAAGACATTTACTGCACTCAGTTTTACTTAGTTAACAGTATTTAAATGACATTAAATGTAGAAAATCAGTGCCTCTTCATTTTAACAGCCACCTCAAATAAACCAAATTCGTTAAAAAGTGTGGCAGTGCTTAGGTCAGTAAATTAACATTCGTTTATACAGTAATGTCAATGCTTCACTTAGAGAGTGGGATCAATGTTATTCTTTCCACAAACTCTACACTTATACACACATAGTCTACTGCAGATGTCTCAACACAGAACAAAATACCTCATGTTCCATTACCATAGAATGCTGTCCTTCTGCAAGAGACATGCACTGCTATGGAGCCATTCAACAAGCAAGAAAAGGAAATATTACTGCATCATGAACTATGACTCTTTTCAGTGATGTTTCTTTATAATCTATGAAATGTGGTATGACCAAGGATTCAGAAGCAGTAGAAGAACACATCAGCATACAAACAATAGCCATTCTTACACCAGAAATAATTTTCACAAAGCAGCAATCAAATTAATTATATTTAAATAAATTAATTCAAATGTACTTGGGGTCAAACAAAATTATGTATTACAACTACTTACATCCCACTACCACCCTCAATATATATTTTAAGCCACTCTTATGCAAATACTAGGTCATATTTGTAACAACAAATATTTTCAGGGTGACAATCTAAAACTGCACTCCTCTCTAGCCCCACAACTATCATGCATAATCAATTGCTTCAACCTCTCCCAAGAAGTAGAAGGAAGAAGGAACAGAAATTAATTTGCTTAAATAATCCACCTTAGATGTCAAAATTACTAATATCCTAATAACCTAATTAATATACTTATTTTTCCAAATTACTTCAGTAACCACAATCTTATTCTAATCTACAGGACCAAGACTTTCTTCTCCTTTAAAATACCTACTCCTTTCCAAATAGTCTTGAAATTCATCTCCACACAGCTGATCAATCTGTGGACAGGTCTCAAGTAAGCCATTGTATAGATCCTGCATTAACTCTTTTAGCATTTTACAACTGACATACTTCTTTTCAACATAAGCTTATTTATTTCTTCAAAAATGTTCATACATCCATATAATTCCTATGTATAAACCTAGATTTAAAGTCCACTATAAAAAACAGACAGAAATATTGGCAAGGGTAGCAACAAGATCCACATAATCCTAATAAACATAATAAATATTCAGAACTGGGAAAAAATCCAAGAATACTAACCAATGAAGCCAAAGCAGACTTTATTAGAAATTTGCAAACATCCCAGCATTAGCAGCTTTGGAGCTCCATCAAATCAAAGTCTTCAAATCAACTCTTTCATATGTCTCAGTACATCACCTTCCTCCCAAATAAACTTCTCAAAGAACCCTGAACATTGCTTCTCCTCAGTAGATATTTAATAATTACTTTCAAAACTATGACTCTGGTCCCTTTCTACCCCTCTTCATAATGTCCTGGAATACTCCCTTTCTATTTTAAAACTGCACACTGCAAAGACATCCACTGACTACTTCTTGCAGTCACCTATAAGTTCACCCTATTCTTTCATTGCACATACCCTGGTATACTTCAAAAATAGCAAACCACTGGCATACATCTTTAATCTAATGTGAACCAGACATTCCTCTATCTAATCCAAAATCCTTCTCAAACTACAGGCCCATTGCAAAGCTATGCCCACTGATAAAATATTAGAAAAAAATTGCTTTATAGGAATCTACTTGAATGCATTCTAAATTATAATGATCTCACTAATTGACAGCATGGTTTTCATGCAAAATATAGTGCACAGACTACCAGCTTTTCTCTCACTTCAGAAATCTTCACTGACATAGAAAAGGGACTTCTCAGAAGTGCAGTCTTTCTAGGCCTAAAAAGATCCTTTGAGGTTGTACCCTGCTGCTATTCAACATTTGTGACATTGGCTTCTCCCAAGAAGTTATGTCAACTGTTTACAAATTACTTATGTGACGTCCCCACTCTGGGCCAGTAATCAAGAAGCCGGAATCCTCACCACTGGCACTAGAGAGGGACACTGACTTAGAACAAAAATGGATACACCCACTACTTCTAGATACAGCTCTATGCATCAAGAACAATTTCCCTTAAGACCACACAGGGAACACACTCAATCTGTGGTCTGAGTTTCTCTATCTGTCTCCCTCCCCAGTAAGACTCCCCACTGGCGCAGCTGTAGCATTGAGTCCTCAGTTGAGTGTCCAAGCCAAGTCCTCTAGCACCCTCTCTGTGAAACCAGTGCTTCGTGTCCCTGCTCCAAGTAGCTGACGCACACACACTTTGAGATTTGATTTTCAAACACACACGCGCACACACACATGTGCGCGCACACACACACACACACACACACACACACACACACACACACACACACACACACACACACACACACACACACACACACACACACGCACACACACACGCACACACACACACGCACACACACACACACACACACACACACACACACACACACACACACACACAATGCATGTGCATGCGCACACTCACCCGTGCACATGCACACCTGAGAAAGACTGGCACAGAATTACTAGCTATGCCGCCTTCTGCCCAGACTACAAGGTAGTTACACTGCCACAGACACCCAAAACAATTATACTGAGGGAAATTAGTATTAATACAAATGGTAATGCTGACCAAACAACCAGGCTTTCAGGAGTGGCTCAGTGTCACCAATAGATATAAGTACTCTCAAAGGTTAAAATATTCTCTAAAGGACCCGCCACAATCATAATAAAAGATCATGAAAATTTTATCTATCTACAATAAAAAACAGCTTCAATCACAGTAAATATTAAAAATAATACATGTGGACAGGTTCACACAGTTACAGAAAAACAATACTTAACAAATCTGACTATATCTTCCTGACTGAGCTAAAGGATTATTATTCCCTGGTTACTTACTAGAGCAAAGCAAGATGAAGTAGGTGAAAGATCCTTATCAGGTTACAAAAACAGACTGCTCTGAGACTTTAGTCTCAGCTAGCATTAAAAACATTGGGCGGGATTCACGAAGGCTTACACGGAGTATAAGACGTGTAACACTCCATGCAAGCCTCGCGATCCAGGAACAGCCCTAAACTCCATGTAAGAGACCAGCTAAAAGGTCTCTTACACGGACTGGGCGTGGACATGCTAAATACCTCACTTGCAGCTGAAAGGTATGCAAATGAGGTATATTAGCGATCCACGAAGCAGAAACCAGTCCGTGTAAGAGACGTTTTAGCTGCAGAAATGTACTCAGTTGACAACTGAGTACGTTTCTGCAAATTCCACAACGGAGCCATGTCAGCTCCAAATAAAGGGTACATATGTGTCAGGCAGCATGCCAATGGCCAAATATGTGGCCATTGGCAAGGTAACCCAATGCAAAAATATAAAAAAATAGAATTTTTTTTTCAGCGATCGCCAATGTTTAAACCCAGCGCAGCCCCGTGCAAATGGGCTGCGCTGTATAAAAACATAAAAAAGAAGGTTATAAACCCACAAATGTGGGTTTCATGCAATACATGGAATGACAATGCAGGGACCAGCAGACCAAAAACAACATGGCCACCGTGTAGTGGTTGCTAAGGGGGGAAGCTGAGTCTAAGACATGTAACTAAGCATTAGTAGGCAATCTCATGTAAATGAGGGTTAGGATACTGAATCTCACAGTCACATAGCAAATGAGCACAGTCTGAGTAGTGTAAAAGATACATAAGGGGGGGGATAGAGTAGGAGATAGGTGACATCACAGGGGGGAATGGTAGAAAGAAATGCAGTTCATTGGAGGTCAGTGTAACATGACAGATGACAGACACAGATCATGGAAAGAGGTGTGCCACTAGATAAGTCAGGGAAAGTCAAGAAATGGAAGGTGTACACTGTTACTTACACCAAAGTTTCTTGCTGGGCATGCATGCGCACGTGTGTGCACCATGAAGTGCGAGTAGGGCAGTGTGCACGCGTGTAAGGCAGACTGAGCATGTGGGAGCATGTTGGGAGATGTTTGCGCTGGTGTGCGCGCGTGTAGGGCAGGCTGAGCATGTTGGAGGCTGTTGGCAGACGTGTAACAGTGTTTGCGCGGGTGTGCACATGTTTTAACCCGAATAAGTAGATTCTGAACCGTGTAAGCACATGTGCACACGTGTAAGCCACTGTGAGCGTGTTTCTGCTGGTATGGACATTGCTCCCCCCTGAGGAAACAGAAAAGAAAAAGGAAGCAACAGAATTAATAGGAAGCTAGCAGGGATAACTGCTGAAGCTAGCAGGTGAAAACAATTAGAAGAAGGCAATTACACAGGCAGAATAGTAGCCCAGCCCAGCACTTAAAACTCTGCAAACAGTAGTGCAGGATGTTTCTCTTAAGAGACACTGCAAGACAGGAGTAAGCTAATAGAAGTGAAAACTGAAAAAGCTTCACTCAGAGCAGAAATGTTAGGGGCTGCCATAGCTGTCATAATGAGACATAGGCGACTTGCTGAGGGTGGTGACAATGTAGATGGTGCCAGACAACCCACAGTGAGGAGACGGAGAAGAGTGTACAGGCCCAGGGTCACCTACCACGGGTTACATGAGCTGGAGATAGTAGAGCGCTATAGAGTGTACAGAGAGCTCCTGCAGCAAATTGTTGAGCTGTGCAGGCCAAGCCTCACACACAGAACCAACAGAGGGGAACCCATCCCAGTGGAAACCAAGGTATGTGTTGACCTAAGAATACTAGCAACAGGTACCTTCCAGAGATCAACTGGCGATATGATGGGGATATCACAGGCATCAGCCTCCAGGGTACTGCACCAGTTCCTGGATGCCATGTCAGCACATGTCGGTGATCATGTATATTTCCCCAATGCCCGTGAGGTATTTGTCAGCAATATGCGTCTCTTCCAGCAAATAGCGGAATACCCTGAGGTAGTGGGTGCAATAGACTGCACGCACATACGCATCAAAGCACCAGCCGGTGAGCGGGTAGGGCCTACATTAACCGCAAGGGCTTCCCTCCATCAACTGCCAGGTCGTGTGTGATGCCCAGGGCATAATAATGAATGTGTGTGCTGGCTGCCCTGGGAGTTACCACGATTCCCACATCTGGCATTTGACGCAGCTGTACCAGACATTTGCCAATGGGGACATCCCACACGGACACCTAGTGGGGGATGCAGGTTATGCACTGGAGCCGTGGCTGATGACACCCATCAGAAATGCACACACACCTGAACAGGAATGCCATAATGAGGCACATGCACAAACACGTAATGTAATAGAGCATGTGTTTGGGCTGCTCAAGTCACGGTTCCGGTGTCTGGACACATCTGGTGGAGCCTTGCAGTACACACCAACTACATGTACCCAAATTGTCATGGCATGCGCTATGCTACATAATATGATCTTGTGAAAACAGCTGCAGCAGGACCAGCATAGGGCTGGGCCAAACAGCCCCCCACCATTGCCAAGGCCATCACAGGAAGAGCGTGTCTCAGAGGAGGAACAACCTGAGCCTGCCCCAGTAGGCAGAAGGAGGCATGCCCAGTATGCCCTGGCCTTGGCAAAGAGGCAACGCATAGCACATACATTGGCTCAGTAGGAACCCTGGGAATGATACCCCCTCTGACTCACTCAAATAATAACATGGATGCCTAAAATGACATGACCTGCTCACAAACATGTACAGGGAAGTGTAATATGCGCATCCGACAGAGGCAGCCCTGCAGCACCACCTGAGGCATTAATGCCATGTGTTAAGTAATGTAACACCATGTACTATATGCACACTTGAGCACCCTGACTAACATCCACCCTCACCAAGCATGAAGCCACAAAATGACGATGGGATGATCAAGTGCAATAACTGGCTGAAGTAATGCAGTTAGTCAAAGGGGAGCCAATGTGTTTCAGGCTGGGAAGACATGCGGAGCATGACATGATGCACCACCTGCTAGGGGTGGTGTGCACCTATCATTCCATGCCCCATGGATACTGGCAAAGGCTGTCAGTACCCACAGCATGCCCTGAATAGGTAAGTCTCAAAACACAAACCCACCTTCATAGGTACCACAAGGGATAGGAACCTAGATGTAATGCTACCCAATGCCAGAAGTCTAAACAGCAAGATGTGTGCAGGGTAAACGCACACAGTATGGAGAATGTAGATACCAGTCCTGTAATAGAGAACTGGGTCAAGGCTCACATCAGCACCCTAACACTACCAGGTCACACCTCATACTGTGCTGTACAGCCGCAAAACATGGAACAAGCTACAAAAGGAGGGTGACTAGCAATAAATGTCAAGGATAACCACAACCCCATGTTGGTACCACAACAAGAAGCAGCATGGATTAGCCATGGTCAAATACCAATGGCTAAAACTGCCTCCCAGTATGTAGCCTGCTGCAGACTACTGTCCTAATACCAGGAACTGCACCTGGCCTATGTTGGAATACTTGAATATATCAAGCCCCCCAAACCACATTATATTGCTTGACTGAAAATACCCAGACATACACCGGGAGCATTATACTAGCACCAACACAGTAGGAGAAAAGTTCCCAGAATCCATAAACCAAAATGCCCAGGAACAATGTACCACTCCCACAAGAGGGGTAAGCATACTGGATGTGATAATCAGCAACATGTGTACTGGATGGCAAGATGAGAAGTGTATCCCTCACTGTAAGACCAGACCATAGAGTAATCACACTGGATATACACATCCCGACCCCAGTCCCTGGCCAGAAAACCACAGTGAAAAACATGTGCAAAGCATAGGTTGCAGCCCTCCAAACTGATGTTGAATCCACAAAAGGCCCTGTGCAAGTGCAGAATATGGGACACACCGCAGAACATGTTATACAGGCATTCCATGAACACAGCCAGGAATGCTTGGAGTATGCAATCACAAATAACAACAACACACAATGCCATACACGCAGGCATCTGGCATGCTGGACTCCAGCCATTACCAAACCATGCAAGAGAATGAGGAAGCTACCACATGATAGAGCAAACATAAAAAGGGAAGTAATCACTGACCAGTAGTATGGCAATAACATATGTCCACACATACAATCCACTAAGTCCAGCCACAACAAGTAGAATCTGTGAATCCAGAGGCAATGTGACACCTGTCCCAAGTACACAGACAACCACAACACCCCCCAATAAATACAAATATATGTGATAGATGCAACCATGTATCCAAACCAGAGGTTGAGCTCCACCAACTCAGTACTGTCAAAACTAGTCAGGAGGAGAAGGTAACCACATACACCACAAACCCAGTCCCACATAGACCTACCACAACTGTAAACCAAACACATAAACACAGACAAATATTCCCGGAGGCCCTAATTACAAACACCCCACACCAACAGAAGCCTCCAAAGCAGATCACAAGCAACCACAACCTCCAAACATAGCACATGCAACGAATAGTACACAAAGCTGGTGTGCCAAACAGTCACAGGCCAGAAGGAGAAACAACATGCCTGATACAGTTGTAATAGGTGTCTGTATAGGCAGACACACTGCTGTCCCACTCACCAGACTGAACAAGGGAAAGGGTAGAGTAAGCTGCCTGTAGGCTGCCACAAAATGTCACATAACACAAGTACACAGGTCACCCCAAAGCAAGCAGAAATATGATGCACTCAATGTCCATGCTGGTGTGAATGACCTGAGATGTACCTCCCTGGTCTACATGAAAAGAGACATGGATGATCCCTCTGAGTATGTACCCCAGGCCGGTATGACACTGGCTGTGTGCAGCATCCAACCCTCACCAAGAATGATGCCACAGTACAAACACAGAATGATCATGTTTAACAGCTGGCACAGTTACAGCTGTCAGTCCAAGAGGGTCTAATGTCTGTCTGCTTGAGATGTCAAGCATGACAAGCCATGCTGCTGTTCCAGGGATGGCTTGCACCTGTTACCCCTGTGTGTCTGGATACTGGATAAGGCCTTTGCCACCTCCATAGAGCCGTATGTAGGCAAGGCCAAAAAGACTACCCACCACCCTAGAAAACATAAGTGGTAGGAAACATAAGGGTAATGCTGACCAATGCCAGATGTGTAAACTGCAATATGCATGCCCCTGAGGCACTTCCCATTATGGAGAACATCGATGTCTGTGCAGTGACAGAAGCCTGTTGCAAGCCTAGTGATAGCACACCAGCACTACTCGGTTATACCACATATCATGTGTTATGGCCCCAACACCTGGACCAAAACATCAGAGGAGGGGGAGTATCCATATGCAGCACAGACACCCATATGGCCAGGTAACTGACAATGCACAAAGAAGTGGAGACCACCCATGTGCACCTAAGTGTAGTCCAAACTGCTGTACAGTCTGTAGCATGCGACAGACCACACTCTCACACACAAGAACTCCACCCAGACATCCTGAAGACACTGGACAGTATGAATGTCCCACCAAATACCAGTCAAGTTACACACAAATTACCACATAGGTGGCAAACCATTATGTATGCAAGGAGTAATCAGGGACCTAGGGACACAAGTCGACAGTAATCTGTCATGTGACACTCACAATGCCAATGTGGCTAGGAAGATCGTCGATATTGGACACCGTATCATGAAAGGATTCACATCTACATCAACAGAGATCACTGTGCCACTGTACTGTTCCCTTATCAGACCCATAATCTAGTACAATGACTCATATGGGATGTACCGTACGTGACACCTGCAGCGGTTCGGAAGACCTCATAGTTACCCCACCAAGAGGATAAAGGGTGTGAAATATATGTCATATGCTGCCTGGCTGTAGACACCCCAGCTGAATGCAGTCACAGACTGACTACACAGAGACATTGTATGTCTGTTGTACAAGGCCATGTCCAACACAGGAGTAATGGACATGCTCCACCACAGGAAATCAAAGACATTGGAGCTGTGAGAGTGACAGATGTCAGCCTCAACACATAATGAAATAAGATGTGCTGGATGGACAGATACATAACCCAGAGGCTCCCCACACCCAGAAACAGGATCCCAATCCATGTTAGGCAGAGCCCCTCACTGACACCCCTCAACAGGAATATTGCCAAGTGGATGGATGATCGTACATGTATACTGGGGGTCTTTACTGTGTCACGACCAGACAGAGGCACAGTAAAGAAATTCATAAATGGCCATAATAGAAACATAGCAAGGGGTGGTGAAAGACACACACACTCTGGCTAGGCTTACTAATGCCCTAGGGTGGATAGCCTAGTATGAACCCATAAACCTATGAAGATACAAAATGTAGAGGACACTAAGGATAATGACAAGGCTTACCTAACTGATGGTAGGAACCATGTTGGGCATCCACAGATATGCTTCGAATCACACATATATTACAAACAACATACCAAAGACACACACATATTGCTAACATACAACCTGACAGGTGCAGTGCAAACACCCCCCCCCCCAGAGTGCAAAATATCTATCCCAGGAGACTGCTGGTCCCCTGACATTGCAGATGCTGATGTAACAGCCATCATCTGCAAAGCAAAACACGCAGCAAAGGTATGTGATGGTGTCCTGGGCTGTGGCCAACATGGACTCCAAGAATAATGGAATGCCAAATCACACTACTGCCCAATGTCAGCCTTACCACAGGATATGTACCCAAAGAGCAGTGTACAACGACAGTGGTACTTCACAACAAAGGTGTTGCCTGAATGGATACTGCAAACTACCACCCCAGGATCCTGACAAGCTTGGTCTGCACAGCTATGGAAAGGATCAGTATGTACCGCAGACAGAAGGCTATTGTGGACCTACTGATACTGGACCCTACACAGTGTGGCTGTCGTAATTGCAGATCCTGCCCCTAAACATGTTTGACCCATTTGAAGCAGTCATTAAGGTCATTGATGAGGGCAATGTGGTCCACACAGCATAGCTGGACCGTGCACATGCTTCTAGACAATACCGTACGAGTTCAGTATGGATATGTTCACCAGTTTAAATATATACCCCTATGTCAGTAGAGGGGTTGCAAACCAGACCAAGGACAGAACTGACATGGTCAGACATGCCACATCCATGTCAGACTACAAATCAGATATGAGTGGCATCCTACAAGGCTTGGTCCTGCCCCCCCGTTCTGTATATATGTCCCATAGGTATAGGCCAACATGGAAGGACTGTGACTGAACATGTATGCAGAGGAGTACAAACAGCCCACCATATCTGACCCCAAGCTGACACAAGCAACCCACAAAAGGGCCACCTACAAACAGACAACTGGAGCCATAGCCATGTCAGCAAGCTAATTGCAGAACTGTGTATAGACAACCACCGTGGATATACAGTAAGTGCCCACAAATTACCACACAGGTGTTAACCCATGACGTACCTAACATGTAATGTGAGACCTGAGTACAAAAGGTGACAGATATCCTGCACTGGACAAACATGTGGCTGTAGTGTTCGCAGAAACATATACTATATACCCACCCAAACATGAAGGTTGGCAGATGTAGATAAGGGGATGTCACTGTGGCTCTGCAGTCATCCTCCATCAGCGTCACAATTGACTACAATAGCCCCTGTGGGATATACCTCAGCAGACACCTCCATCAACTGTAAAGTCCACAACAGTACCCCACCAGGAGTAGCAAAGAGCATGAACAGATGCCATGTGTTGCCTGAGTAAACAAACTGCAGCCCCACACACTGCCATACTGCCCAGCTACAGGCAAGCTGTGCCTGATGTATGAAGCCATGTCCAACCTGGAATCAATGAACATGCTGCACCTTGTACAATCTGAATGGCAGTGAGCTATGCACATGAGAGACCTGAACCCCAGCACTGACATACATAGGACAAGCTGTACAGAATGATCCATAACACAGAAGGCACCCCCACTCTTCAGTAAACTCCTGGTACAGGTCAGCCAGAGAGTCACTTATCGACACCCCTCAAAAGGAATCCTGATGAGTGGATGGGAGATGGTAGGCTAACCCTGGGTATCACTGTTATGTCAGAGGTAGACGGAGGCAGAGTATACTAACCATGACATATGTCATGGCAAACTCCAGTTACAATGTGGTCGAAGGACAAACACACCCTGTGACTAGTATCAGAAATGGCCTAGGGAACATCGCTAGTGTTTGCCAATGTCCACCCATGTTGTGGAATACACTACCAATGTTGGACGAGCCTGGTGTAGGTAGTCCATATCTGAACATAATGCAACATGATCATATGTGCACAACTGGCCCCTACACAGTCTGTTGTGCTCATTATGAAGATGTCAAGCAGTCATAGGACTAAAGCCCAGGATACTGTCCACCACAGTGAAAGTACTGAACCAGTACACTATACGGTACTACAGTGTTAGGTCATTATGAAAGTATGTTGAGAACTGTCTGAAAAGTATCCCATGCAATCCCTGCAAGCACAGTATAATCCCTGTTGTGGCAGACACGAAGCAGTTGGCCAGTTAGTACACAACATGACACCCAACACACAACCATAAACGTGAGATATTGTTGAAGTTCAAACACACCCAAATATGTGGTGGACTTCAGAGTGCAACATATGGAAAGCTCACACTGGGCATGCTCGCACACTTTGATAAATGAGGCATATGTCAGACAACATGCCATGGAAAGGCTGAACTGGGCATGCTCACACACTTAGGCCATATCTCCGTTTAGTAGTTGGCCACACATATCTGGTATTTGTATGTGTCAGTCTAAGAACCAGCCACAACACAGCAATCTGCCCAGTGCACACAGTAAATGACTACAGAGACATAAGTGATATAGTGGATCGCCGTCATATGCAAACATCTTCCACAGATATACAAGTTGGTCATAGAAACAGGGAATGCTATGGCAATAAAGACCTGCAAACAGTAGAATAGCACAACAAATATTGTGCATCCGACAATTGAACATATGGGTGTAGAGGTCAATAGTAGGCTTGTTGCCCTAGGGAATGACAGCTCAGCCAGATTGTGCTTGGCATCTGCATCCCCAGTACAGTAGGCTACTGTGCCACTGTAAAGTAGGTCACATAAGGCAACATGTGAGGCTAGTGAGCTGTGCGTCTGTCAAGCAGGGGCACCGTGGAGGTCCCAGGGATTGAATGTGCTAAGCCACAGCCATGTTGTCAGTGTGTGCTGGAAGAGGGTTGCTGAGGATCTCTAACAGTAAGTGTCTGTCAATAACAGACTGTGGGGAGCCCTATTTGCATTCTCTGGACAATTCCACTGTCAACACTGTGTTGTAATGATTATGTGTGAATGAAGTGCCGTGCTGGAACTGTTCACAGATGTCCTCCCTCTGTGGGCTACAGCTCTGTAATGTATTAGCTCACTCTGTCTGTTGTACGGCTCATATATGGCTGGTGTACACCTGACAGGTGTCTTGTTGTGGAGCAGTCATGGGTATATGCGGGATAGCATGATCAATGCAAACCATACACATGCTCATAGAATGCAATTGTCAAGGACTATGCTGAGTGGCCAGTATAGTCCCCCAGCATGGTTCCTCTGAAGTCGTCCACCCCAGTTTTCACAAGTGTAGAGTGTGCTTGTGCTAAATACAGTTTGTGTTCAGTGACAACCTTGCCTGGGGGTGGAGATGGGATATGGATGTCCAGGGAAAGGTGGGTATGGTCAGATATCAACAATGGTGGTCTACCTCTGGTATGGAACAGTGAGTACCCACATTGCAGATGGACAGGTGCAATATGTATTCCCCCATGTGGCTGTGGTGTGTGGTTCTGCCATAGCACATGGACCCACAAATTGTAGTGGCTGTAAGGTAAAGTGGTAGAGGCCTGAGTAGTTCTCACACACAATATGCCTGTACCTGATGTTAACAACTGGAATGGTGTATGCGAACACCTGCATATCCCGGCACTGTTCCCAGGGAAGCTAAGTGTGTGTCCTGGATGTGGGTGTGGTGTTCTGGACTGGTTGTGTTGTGTGTTACAGGTCTTGTGGTCACAAAGCATGGTATGGAACATAATCTGCCAGTGCGATGTGCATATCTGACCCTGACGTAGGTGGCTGCAAATGCATATATATGCTATCCCCCACCTGACAGGTAGTACTACATGTACATACCTCTGTAGAAATAAAGATGTCAGCACCCTATAAATACTGCAGGTGCAGAACAGATGCCCAGTAATTCGGATAGTGTGCTCTGCTAATGCGTCTCCCTCAAGTGTCATAATATAGTTAGGTAGAGGTTTGAATCCTGCAAATGCTCAGTGTGTGTGAGTGGGGTTTGTGTGTGTGAGAGGGAAATGTCACTTTTGGCAACTGGGAAAACACACTACAGGATGCACATTCCCCTTTCTAAACACTGATGATGTCAGCACCCTATAAGTACAGCAGGAGAAGGGAAACCTCCCAGTAATGCGAATAGCGTGCTCTGCTAATGCATCCATCTCGAATGTCAAAACATAGTTAGGTAGGGGTTTGAATCCTGCAAATGCTCAGTGTGTGTGGAGGGGGTTAGTGTGTGTGCAAGTCTGTATGAAAAAAATATCCCTTTTGGCAACTAGGAGAACACACTACAGGATGCACATTCCCCTTTCTAAACACTGATGATGTCAGCACCCTATAAGTACAGCAGGAGAAGGGAAACCTCCCAGCAATGCAAATAGCGCACTCTGCTAATGCATCCTTCTCAAGTGTCATAACATAGTTAGGTAGGGGTGTGAATCCTATAAATGCTCAGTGTGTGTGGAGGGGGTTAGTGTGTGTGCAAGTCTGTGTGAGGGAGATGTCCCTTTTGGCATCTGTGAAAGCACTCTACAGGATGCACATTCCCCTATCTCATCACGGATGATGTCAGCACCCTATAAGTACAGCAGGAGAAGGTAAACCTCCCAGTAATTCGAATAGCGCACTCTGCTAATGCGTCTCTCCCGAGTGTTATAATATAGTTAGGTAGGAGTTTGAAACCTGTAAATGGCATGTGTGTGTGTTTGGATGTGGGGACTCTGTGTATGTGCAATTCTGTATGAAAAACATGTGCTTTTTTGAAATCAGGAGATCACACTACATGATGCACATTACCCTTTCCAAACAGTAATGATGACAGCACCCTATACATACAGCTGGAGAAAAGACATCTGCCAGTAATCAGAATAGCGCAACCTGCTACAGCATCACTCTCAAGTGCCATAACATATTTAGGTAGGGGTTTCAAACCTGCAAGTGTGTTTGGATGTGGGGAAGTTTGTGTATGTGCGCATTTCTGTATGAAAAACATGTTAGTTTTGGCAAGCAGGAGATCACACTACCTGATGCACAGTACCCTTTCAAAACACTGATGATTCCAGCACCCTATAAGTGCAGCCAGAGAAGAGGAACCATCTAGTACTCCGAATAGTGTGCTTTGCTAATGCGTCTCTCTCACGTGTCGTGACTTAGGTAGGGGTATGAATCCTGCAAACGGCAAGTGTGCGTGTGCGTGTGTGGGGTTAGTAGGGTCTGTGTAAATGCAAGTGTGAGAGAACAGATCCTTTTGGCAAATACTACAATACACCAGATGCTGCATATTCCCCCAGTAAACACAGGGGATGTCACCACACTATCAGCACAGCCAAACAGGGCTAGTTGGTCAGTAATGCCAATAGTGCGCTCTGCTACTGGGTCTATTACCATTGTCAGAGTACAGATAGGTATGGTTTGGTAACCCACAACTGCCACGTGTGGTTGTGTCACACATTATGACCTTGTGTGGGTCTTTGTGCATAACAATGCATGCCATTGCCTAAACCAGCAATGGCATTGCACACATGATGTATGTGTGTGACACATACACATAAATACCTGTAACCTGCAGTAGTTACCATGTCTGACACATGCCTCGAGTGGATAAATGGTATTTGCAATGTATACCAATGTGACTGTGTCTTACTATGCAGGGGCCGCACGCGGTATGTGTCTATACAGTGTGGGTGTATATGGTAAAATACCTACAGCAGGGGATACACATCTGGTCTGGGCCATATAGTCTACATGTAGTCGATGTACAGGTGCTGCATGTTCCCACCTGTTGTGGGAGTGGTAACATGTCATTCCACTGCAATTCAGTGACCACATACTGTGAACCCTTCAACTAGTGTGTTGTAGCTACAGTAATGCTCATGCACAATGTTTGGCTGGATGCAGTCCAGCCATATAAAGACAGTTCTTGAGACTGTCATATTGCCAGTGTTGTTATGGAGGATAGGTGGTTTTCCTGTGTATGGGAGGGTTGTGTGTTCCAGGCTATGAACCAGATGGCAGTCCGACACACTGTTAGCTGCACATGATTAGGCCCTGATGCTTTGTGCTATGCCAACAACCTGGAGGTGTGTGTATCTGTGGTGCCTTGGGATACCACCCCCCTGTCCATGTGTGTTACATGTGTAGGGGACGATAGGCATGGTATGAGGCATAACCTGTCAGTGATGGGTTACACCTGTGAGCCATGAATGTGGACTCTGGTACTGCACAGACATTGCAGTTCACCATGCTGAGGACAGTGTCCAGTGCATGCATCTTGCGGTGTACACTGCTGGTGTTGTGTAGCAGCACTGTTAGTGTCCTAACCTGTGTGATACCCATGGAGGTGGCTATGTAATCTGTGTCCTGCAGCATAAGGCAGTATGTGTGTATCAAGGATTTTCGCCAATATACATTGGGCCATGGGTGTCACGTGCAAGCTGACCCTTGCACATCATTGTGGCTTCTCTAGCATGTTAGCACACGTTGACAGCCAGCGGATACCCTATGAATGACATTGGAGACTGAGCAGAATGTAGACATACAACACCCTTCCTACATATAGTGGTAGCATACCTGGTGAGGGTATGTTGGCAACCAAGATCAGGCTCATACTGGCCCGTGCCACATGCTGAGAGATCCATTCTATGTTCCCTATCATGTAGTCCAGGGATGTATGTCTCAGGTCATCCATAGTGGCATGGTCAATGAGTGAGTCATATGTGTCCATGCCTCTGACTGACCTGTATGCATGTGTTCTGTGGTGGACCATAGTGCCCTGAGGCATATCACTGTGACCTTCACCAGATACAGCCTGTTGAGCGGGACCCCAGTGCAGCACCCAAGACAGGTACCTGACACATCTGTAGCAGGTGTGTTGTGTAGCCCTACAGGCTGTGAGTGTGTGGCACACGGGATGTGTGTGCCATGTGTGGCATGTGCTCTGTTCCAACGGAACATATGCCTGTGTGCCAGCTGCGGAGGTGTGTGATGCTCAGGCAGGATGCTATTCTGTGTCCCCACATATGCCCCAGTGTGTTCAGCATGCTGTCAGTGCATGTCTATGTCTGACTTGTATTGTAGTCACTGTAATATGACATGCCACCTGACAGGGTATGGCATTACTGGGTTCAGAGAGCTCAGTCCCCAGATTGGCTATGTGGTGGCATCCCACACATGTGTTGGACGTTCCTGGCCAAGGGTGATGGCTGACTGCATACATGTAGCAGCTGTGACATTGCCACATGACTCACATAAACCACAACTGGACCATAGAGGTGATTCACAGGTTATCTTTGCACATGCTACCCTAGTAGTGTGATTGCCATGGTGAGTACCAACACATAGGGCCAATGGGGGGCAACATACTGAAGGTGTGTATGTGTGGGTGTACTGCTACTGTTTCATAGCACTGGCATATATGACTGCACATGTGGGTGAATGCCAGGTAAGACATGTGCAATGTGTCACAGGCAACGTACATGCGAACAGGATGGACAGTGACATTCTGTCATGTGTAAACTTGACATACATATCGTACGCTATGCAGATGTCACTAGGAGTCCACAGAAGCACTGTAACTCTGCTTGCAGGTGTAAGCAGTGTTCCAGGGAACCCCAAGCGAACATGCATGCAAACAAAGCTACAGTAAGCACGGCTGGAAGTAGTTCATTGTACAGCAAAGAAGGGGTAACACTAACAGTAAGTAACAATGCAAATATGTAGGCACTATCAACATGTACCCAGGAATACACAGCGCAGATGCCCATGGTAGAACTGATATTATGTCATAGTTAATTATGATTTGGATTACATTGGTACTGCACACATATCAACATGCGCAAACATCCACATTGCATAGTCATTGTGGGCAACTTGACACCATTACTGTACATGTCCTCCATTGCATATCACTACTTGCGTTAGCTTCTCCCCTGTGCTACCCATGTATGTGGCTATCTGTTGACATCCTTACCACTGGCATGCAATTATGTGCAGCTGTTACACTTTGGTACATATTATGGGTGCAGATAACAATTCAGGACATTCATACGGTTACTGCATCAGGCATGCTGGGATATACACACAGTCATATCAGCACACTGTACTGTTACCAACATGATACTACTACTACACTTCTATGTAGTCACCCTGTGCATCAGCAACGTGTTTACCTGTTCCCGCAATGATGTTGGAGATTGCAGGAGGTGGCATAGTGTCATCATATGCACAGGGTGTGAATTATGTATGCCTGAGTCTGCCACTGATACCACCAATTGACATGTGTGTGTATGTGTGTTGGTGAGGGGCAGCAGTACAGGGTGGGGCACTGTTGGTGCAGTAGGTGCTTGTATGTGGTCGCCCTAGGTGTTAACATTTTGCATGTGTGCATGCATGCACACAGTTCCACCTCATGGCTGCCATATACAGGGGTTTGTGGACAGCCACAGACTGCACCTGGCAGGTCATACAGATCAGTGTCTGTGGGCATGGACAGGGTACCTGTGCCTGACAGGGGTGCTACGGACCGTATCCAGTACTAAGCCAGACTGGGTACTGTCATCAGAAGCGGGAGTGTGTTGACTGGACACAGGTCCCTGTTGGGACTGTCCAGAGCCACGTGCACGTGGTCTCCAGGGGCGTTCCGATGACAGCACAGACCCAGCATTGCTGGGGCTGCTGGCACTATGGGGGCGTGCGCAGGCCTGTTGTCATCTGTGCCGACTGCCAGCTGCTGCTGTTGCTGGCATACGGCCACATCAACACCACAACCACCCACCATTGCCCTGGCTCATGGACATTTGGTTGTGGAACTGCTGTAATATGTCCCCACAACGTCTGTCTATGACATCGGTGAAATTACGGATAGCATCCGTGATGTCACGCATACTGTCAGTCATGGCTGTGCGACATGCTCTCAGCTCCCTCAGACCCTGTCTGGTGTACCTTTACATACGTGGCTGTGCCTGCATGACAGCCCGAAACATAGCTGAGGTTGACAGACCTCTTTGGGCACGTCTGCCAGAGGCAGTATGCCCACGGATGTTCCCACAAGAACCCATGGGCAACTGTCTGTGTGGTACCATCGCAGGACCCTGCCCATGGCTGCTGTGTGGGGAAGCATGTGCCACAGATACCACATTACCCTGGTCAATGCCCACTGTATCCTGTCCATCACCTAGGGACAATGGTGACAAAGGATGTACTGGCAGGATGACTGTGCACAATGATGGGGTTGACAGCTGTGTATTGTCAATTGGCTGACCAATGGCGGACCCTGACACACCTTCCTGTACCATTACACAGATATCATCATTACCAGTACCTGTGGCACCAGATTCAGGTTCCCTGCTGCAGGACACCAGAGCAGCACCAGAACCTGTGGGAGGAAGACAGGAAACACAGTTTACAGTGTCCACACATTGTTACCAGTGATGCACTTATGCACACATGCACACATGCACACATGGACACATGCACATATGCACACATGGACACAGGCACACATGCACACATGCACACAGGCACACATGCACACAGGCACACATGCAGACATGCACACGTGGACACATGCACATAGGCACACATGCACACATGCACACATGCACACATGCACACAGGCACACATGCACACATGCAGACATGCACACATGGACACATGCACACATGGACACATGCACACATGCACACATGCACACATGCACACGTGGACACATGCACACATGGACACATGCACACATGCACACATGCACACGTGGACACATGCACACATGGACACATGCACACATGCACATGTGGTCACGTGTACACATGCACACATGCACACATGCACACGTGGACACAGGCACACATGCACACATGCACACCTGGACACAGGCAACCTGCACACATGCACACATGCACACATGGGCACAGGCACACCTGCACACATGCACATATGCACACCCCGCAGTATACACACAGAGCACTACTGAGTTACACTAGTGTTACTAGCACTATCAGGACTATTATAGGTATTGTTAAACACACTCACCAGCATGGATGGCCTGCCTTGCTGTAACCCCAAAGGGACCTGCAGAAATGATGAGATTAATGTCAGTGGGCACAACTGTGCCATTGATACTGCATATGATACAGTGCAGTAGTACACCAGTTGCCTTTCACACATCAGCTGCTGATATTGCCAATATCACACATGCACAATTACATACTATGATGACAGCTACATACCACGGACACACCTTACACATGCGTAAACTAACAGTGTACAGAACAGTCAAGTGTACATATGGCATATTACCTGCACGCTCCATGTCATGCTGCTGTGTGGATCCAGCCTCCATCATGATGCAGGTGTATTGCTGTTGCTGTTCCGGGGCTGGTGCCACAACACTTAGGAGTAGCCCCTCCAGTCTGGTGAGGGGGGATGTGTGGCCACCCCACCTCCTGTGGCAACCTGTTGCCTGTGGATATCCAATGCACGCTGACGGACATTTCTGATTAAATCACTGCAGTGATGTCGTACCTGCTCATATGTCCTATTATGCGTGCCAATGTCATTTACCCTACGGACAAGGTCTTGCCACAGTGCAGCCCTCTCCTGCTGATTCTGACTGGTGCAGGAAAACAGTATGTCATACTCCCACACCAGGCTCTGGTGTATCTCATCTTCCGCTGCAGAGTATGTGGGATTACGCTGACACGCCATCTCCCTGGAAGAGAACACAAACAGGATATCAGCAGACTATGTCAGCAATATATGGCACACATACTATACTTGATACTCATGTGTAGTGATATACTACTACTCCCATATGTTGCATGTGTGTGTCTCGTGGTGGATACACAAGTACATGGCCAGATATCAGTACTCAGCCAACACCTGTGCAACAATACCTGCCACATTCCACACAACATAGTAGCATGCCCCATCGGTCAGCACACTCTGACAGGTCCAATGCACAACCTCACTCTGGGGGTTCATCCCAAGGTACTGTATGTGGGATGCCATCCACTAGTGTGATGTGGACACAAGTTACTCGGCCTGGATATACATATCCCACCACCACCACCAGCACAGTAGACTACTTTGATATGTATGTGATTAGACAGTTATTCACTTGTTAGGACTGAGATGGTATCCATGCAGCACACTGGGCCAGTGGAAGCCACAACCCACACTGCTGACCCCTTTGCAAATGCTTACCATGGACATCCCACAAATTGCATGGAACTTGCACACACATTTCTAACCCAGACCCTATGTACAAAGGTTAGGCATCCTGTCCGGTGGACCCCAGACAGAGGCAGATTGTATAACAATAGCAGGAGGCTACTGCAGGACAGAGCAGATTCACATTAAGGGAAGGCATCTGTGGTCAGCACTGGTACTACGCTACGGTCTCTCATAACAATGGCCACGGCCTACTCTAGGAGGGAAATGGCCACAAACACTATGGATAACCACAAGGCCTTCTTCAGTTATGTTGCACATATGGACCAGATGCCTCAGATATGCTCTGCGTTAATACACACCTACTTAACATTCACCAAACACACAGATATTGGCAACATTCTTGCAGACAGGTTCGTGCACGTATCCCCCTTCCTTCTCCCCCACCAGTTGAAATACTTATCACAGCTGTATGTAACCTCCCTATCATCTCACATGTCCAGGTGAGGGCCACCCTCAGCAAAGCAGAACACACAGCATCACTGTGACCTGATGGTATCCCTGGATGTGTGCTGCATGCACTCCAAGAGGACATACAACCGCATATAAGACTGATAATTAATCTTGGCCGTACTACAGGATATGTACCTGGACACTGGCATACAGCAACAGTGGTCCCACGCCACTAAGGAGGCACCACTACTGACCCTGGGAAGTACCACATCATATGCATAACCGACCTGGTCTGCTAAGCTATGGAATTATTCAGTATGGGATGCATATGCAGTGATATGGGGTACCTGCAGACACTTGTTCCCAGCCAGTTTGCCTTTGTGATGGGCTGATCCTGCCTTTTGAACCTGGATGACCTTTCAAAACAGTCACTACAGCCATTGCTGAGGGCAACGCACAGACAACTGCTGCCAGGATCATGGCCTAACACTGATTGACATGTAATGTATAGTCATCCCCTTTTGGTGGAACTACGTACACACAACATATCACATGGATATACCTATAGATACAGACCTATGACACATTTGGAGGGTTCACAGTATGCAGACTATTAACCTGCTACTTTGCATTACCTGTGTTTGTCGCAGCTGGTTGCATTACCACTGCTTCTGCTTCCTGCTGCTACTGTCACTGCTGACAGCTTAGAGTCACAGTGTGTAGCGTGTGGTTTTTTTTTTCTCTCTGTCTCTGTCTGTGTCTCTCCCTCTGTCTGCTTCCAGGCAGTGCAATGAACGTATTGCATGTGTGGAGTGTTAATACAGGATGCTTTTGTAGGTATCTGCATAGGTCCATGTGATGGCCTCTGCACCAGTTGTAAGCCAGCATTTGCTAATTGCATGCAGCCAGTTGTGTACTGATTGCAGTTCTCACTGTGATTTCAAGACAGTGCTATAAAAGGGTATGTGAGATAGGCGTTGCCCTTTCAGATTGTAAGGGCTGGGACCATGCTGGTATGCTGTGGACACTGTTCTGTGAGTGTAAAAGTTAGTATCTCTCTCATGATTCAGGCTGTGTTGTAGATTCACATTTCTCCATTCCTCTCTCCTGTTCCCTGTAGTAAGTGTGTATGCACAATGACACCTACAACTATATATATATATATATATATATATATATATATATATATATATATATATGTAAATATACATACATTTATATATGTACATTAACTGATATTATTACCTACAAGCTACCAACTAGCATGGCTGTTTCTGTTCACACACTACTATTATGGGAATCCAGTAGTTTTGACAGTAATTCTAAATGACATGCTTTGTGTACTACACATCCTATATTCCCTTTACATTCATCCCTACTATTACATGTTATATTTATTTTAGCACAATGTTCTTGTATAAGAGTCATGGCTTAGTGGTAGGTCATACAGACTACTGTTTCCAAGGTCCTGGGTTCGGGACTGACAGTGGGATTTTATTTTGCTTTTGAACTGACTACAGGACCTGTCAATCAGAGTGACTAAGGCACTTTTAAGCAGTTGTAAACAGGTAAGCGCTGGTTTGCGCGGAGCTCACGCATGCGCACTGGCATTCAGCTCTGCGCACACACGCGCACACCCGCTTACAACCGCTTAACAGTGCTTACTCTGGCGCACACCCACGCTATTTTCTTTGAAAGAAATTAAAATGGGGAGACAGGAAAGTGGTGAAAAAGGGGTCACAAAGAGGGTAAGACAGCAGGGAAACAAGCTTGGGATTTGCAGGAGGGATGTAGGTAAGGCCCATAGCTGCCCATTTCTTCATCAGCAACAGCTGTGCATATGTATGTAATTTGGTGTGACATTTGAAACCTTCCACCCCTGAGAGAGGTGTCAGGACAACAATAATACTTGTTGTACAGCCAATTGTAATTGATAGTTTCCATGTCCAGCAGACATGTGTGTGGTATGGGCAGCTATGTATGGGGCGTAATTTTTTTGTGGGTACAGAGTGCCTTTTTTTTTTTTTCAGGTGAGTGTGGTATGTCAGGTGAAGGAAGTCAGTATAGCTGGGGAGGTAGGTTGGCTAGGTAAACAGACAAGACAAACAAGACGCATACAGGGGCGGTGTATGACACGTGTGGGGGGGTTTACACAATTGACGGGGACGGAGGTTTGGATATCCAGAGCCCATGAGCCCACAGATGGCAACAGTGGAACTGATATCCCCACCCATAGGCAGTTGCCACTGTTCCTTCACTGCCCAGGATGGGGCTGTGCTGGGGGCTGTGTAGCTGGGCAACAGGCATGCCCGTAGGTTGTGCCACCTGTGCCTCAAGCTGGCGTAGGGGCTCGAGAACAGAGTCCCGGATCTCCCTACGCACCACAGTCCGGACACTACGGAGGGTGAGTGGTGGTTCTCCTCTGGCCACGCTTGCAGAGGGGGGATGACCCCCATCCCCCGGAGCGCTTCCACCCACAGGTGGCACAGGGCCACTGGAGGAGGGTCCAGACTGGGCACTAGTGCCAGGTGCACTCGCCAGCTGAGGTGGGAGAGGTGGGTCCGCTGGAACCCGCCTTCCCTGTCGTCATATGTTTTGCATTATGTCATGACATATAATACCATTCACAATTAGTTGTAACAGCATGCATTAGTATTCCCATTAACCAAACACCCAGATATTCACACCATTGAACAGCGAGCATAACACATGCATAATTTGAACAGCAATACACATTCCAACAACATGCAGGGTTGATTGATGGCAACAGGCCATCAGGTTTGGATGTATGAACAGGGCAGATGCATCAACGGACATGCAAATATATATGACCCAACAGGACAAATGTCCAGGGGTGTTAATTGTGATTGCACATACCATTTTCATGTGGAATGGGTTATATGTGGTTATAGGGTGGGGTGAAGAAAATAATATTAACACCTGCAATACCAATACATATGCTGTACATTTCTAATAGCTGCACATATATACACACTACTGTTCTAACTACAGTTTCCTATATGATAACTACTTCAACTTGGTGATAGGACTGTTACTGCAACATCAATATACATTTTATTGTTCTTCATACACATTCATATCTAGCTTTGTTCAGCTACATCATCCTGCTACATTTGCTTTATATACCTATAGACAAGTGTGGATGTTTGGTATATCAGACAATCATACTATCTGCATATTGCAGACTGAGAGCAACATATCCAGATTTTGGGATACACATTCCTGATGCAGCAACACTTTGAACAGATTTCGCTGTTTGGTTTTGATTTTCACATGCATTTCATTCTGTACTGACTGCAGTATACTTTATTCAGGGGTTATTACTACAGTATTGCTGGATTCATGACACTTTCTCACACTCTCTCACTTGTTTTCATTTCACTATTCTGGATGGTAGTTACTTCTAGGCTTTATTGACATGTTTTACCTGTAGTTATTACAATCCTTTCCAGCAGTCTCACTTCTGTCATGTTTCAGTATTTCAACAGGGATATATTTCACACATGTGATTTCATCATCTTCTGCAACTGTACTTTTCAGCCTGCTGCAGGTTGTGTACTAATTTCTTACAGGTGGGGCATCTTTATTTCAGAATTTATATCAGACATTTTCATTTTTCTGTTTGGATTACAGACTGCAACACACCTTTGTAATCAAGCAATACTTGCAAACACTTTTACACTGTTACTTGCACATTTTATTACTTAGTGACTACACTGCACTCTTTTGCTAACTGTCATACTTTTATATTTCTTTACAGTTACTGGTAGTGGATTACTGACCTACCTGGTGGTGCAACCGCACCAGCCTATCACCATAGGCTCTGCGGTTCGCAGAATGGACACCTGCAGCTGTAATATAAATGAAGTAATATTGGAATACACATCTCCGTATTATCAGCTAGTTTAATTTCTTACATACATAATTAAATGTAACTTACTCAGTAGTGGGGCGTTGGGCATTTGCCGGGCCTCCTGGATCCAAAGGTTCAATTGGTCCTGCTTGCATCTCTTCAGGTCCGCATGGTGGTGACGGACCTGCTCACCAGTCCTTGGAATCCCTGTGGCACTGGTGAGATCATGAGCCAACCGGTCCCACGCCTCAGTCCTATATGCTCCCCACAGGACCTGGCCCTGCATGAGTTGGGCCTCATGATTGTGGACTAGAAGCCAGACCATGTACCTGGACTCCTCAATGCCCCACCTCTGTGCTCAAAAGCAACTACCCTCACCTACTCCTGTCATTCTGGCTGCAAGTCAGTTCTACAATCGTTTATGCTGTGTATTCTCGCCTATGGGGCTTATATAGTCCGTTTTTCCCGCACATATCTGTGATTGGCCATTTTGGAATTGTATCAACTTCACTAAACCTGCATTGTCATGCTCCAGTTTGTATTAATTCCTATATATTTGCTATTATTGCATTTATAGGTACTGCTGTCATGGCTTAGTGGTTCAGTACCTTGACTATGGTGTATAGTATCCTGGGTTCGAACCTGGCCACTACTTTTTATTTTTATGACTGTCTAGACAAGCTGAGGGGTGTGTCTGTGTAGAGGCAGTTTTGATACGGCTTGCTCAACGTTGCCAGTCGGTTAGCTTGTTTGCGCGGTGCGCAGCTCCGCTCAAATGGGGTACGCTGGTTTAAGCCTCATTTGGCTATCAGCATGCATATTACGCTCAGCTCAGCTAGGGGCACATAGATTCAGCATGTTAAACCACTGCTCAGCTACGGGCACTCATTTTGCACCAGTTAAACCACTGCTCACCTACGGGCAGATGCACTCACCCTGTTAAACTGTAGCTCAGCTATGGGCACATCTGGCATTTTTTATTGTTTTGTTACCTCACATTTCTTCAATATAAATGGGCTATTTCATTACATTTTACATAACGTGATTTTATGTGTACATATTTGTCAGGGACTTGTTTCGTGCTTATTTTGCTAAAAATAAAAATTGGTGTTGTGGGGGCTCAAACCACGAATGCCTGCTCTTCAGCCAACATCTCTACCGCTACACTATTGCTTCTTGGCTTACTTTGCATATTTAGTTCTTATATGCTTTCTCACTGACTGCTAACTGTGGCTGCGCTACGGGCACGCCCGCGCAAACGAGCACACTCATGGTTAAACATCTTTACAATTTAAAAAAAAATTATGAGATGTTCATTTGTACATTTTATGTTTGTAGTCTGTGGGGGCATGTTTTGTGTTGTGTTTATTCACATTTCCATGGACTCTGTCGTGGGTGTTTACTTTGGGCACTTTTACTCTTCTGGGGGCGTGTCCGCTTACAGGGCTCGGCCTACGGACACGCCCCCTACTGTCTTACATGGACTGTGTTAGCCTTAGTTGTGATTCAGCATGCTCTGATGAATATGTAGAGCATGCTGACATCACTCCGTTTAACTGCAGCCTCCATGTATGAGTTATAACTCTTACACGGAGGCTTCGTGAATCCTGCCCATAATTTTTAGTGATAGATTATAGAAATTAAATATCTCTACAGATCAGCCACAATGAAATGTTTAAATTTATTTAATAATAAATAATAAAAGAGCAAGACAATACTAAATATATATAATATATATATATATATATATATATATATATATATATATTTATATATATATATATATATATATTCACAGTGACATCAGAGTTCAACATCACAAGAAATATTTAAAACAACATTGCAGGACAGTCTCAAATAAATAAAGAAAAACATCTAAACTAAGCTTCACTATATTCCTGACTGAATCTTGTTTGTGTCTTTTGGCTTTTCCTGGTTATGGGTCGCCACAGAAGAAACTCCAGTCTGCTAATGATTGGCAGTAGATTTTTAGGTGCCAAGTTGCCAGCCCTGACACACAACCTTCAGTGAAGGTACACCCATTCACACATGTCTCCGCACAGAAGACACTCTAGCTGAGAATCGAACAGGACAACGTCTTACTGTGAGGTGACAACGCTACCAGAGCACCACCACCGCAGACTGAATTTAAGTGAATTATTATACCACAGTTAACTTGCATAAGAACAAGGCAGATGTGGTGAATGGATCTTCTTTAATTGTCAGGTCCAACACAGAATACAGAATGCAGTGTCTCTCTAAGAGACCTTTCAAATTAATATCTCAAATATTACTGCTTGTGTAGCTTGCAGAATGTTATCATTACTTGTCATCTGACTCTATCCCAGGTGAAACCCCACTGCTGGAAGCTAGCAGTATTCAGCATCTACCTGTGAAAATACATAGACCTCAGTCTTCGGCAGATGCTGGAAGTCATAAAACAATCACATTCTTCACATTTCAAAACTAGTAATTATTTCACTTTAAAGACAATACAGAAACTCCCTAGTACAGACATTCTGCCTCTAGCTGCCATAGAGTAAATTCATTTCAGCTATTTTTCTGAAGTTTTGCTGGACTGACGTTAGTCTCCTGTGTTCCAGTATCCACTGTTAAAATATACAAATTTAAACAGTTACAATAGTGCATATCCATTTCTGTTCTATTCCAGTAAGGCATGCTGTGTTTACATTTTAAGCACAAGCACTTTATAAAATATCTTTTCAACACATATGTCTGTACAATCCTAGTTTGATATATACATGACATACAGTTCTAATACATTTGTAACACAAGCATCTTATATCAATCATGTTGATTTTCACAAATGACATATAATTATTTACAAACTTCTAAATAGCTGTGCTGACAGTATCTCCCTTTGTTACACACATGGTCATCTGAATTCTGGTTCTCTTGCACCCCCTCCCATCTAGAAACTGCCAGGATGTAGCACCTATGTGTCAACAAAACACACACACACAGAAACTTGCTAAGATGTGTTGCAGCCCCTGGAAGTCATAAAGCTATAAAACACTTCCACTCCCCCTACAGGAGCTAATAAACCAGACTTCCTGCAGACATCGTGTCTCTGGTTTCATTCAAAACTGTGAGATAACATCTTTATGGTCAAGACACAGTAATTTAATTTCTTTCTATTTTTCAAAGTTAGGTGGCTTGAGATTAACCTCTCCTCTTCTAGTATCCTCTGTTAAAACATAAACATTTAAACCCTTACAATAATACATGTATATTTCTTTTTCTATCCAGCAGGGCAGACGTTGGTATATTATTAACACAAGCAGCTTTACAAATACATTTTACAATGCAGGCACATGTATATATCAGTTTGATATGCAAATGACATATAATTCTTTACAAAATTCCAGTCAGCTTTGCTATATTGCTTTGTTATATGTCCTCTGCCCTACTTCTCCTGGCATAGCTGGCAATATCTCACATTGTCATAACTTATACAGCAGAAATGTTGCTATTTCCACTTAACACTCTCACCCGATCACTGGACATACCAGTCTGAAGTCCTGGTCCTCTACTTTTCTCCTTATTTATCAACAATCTCCTAACAAACTTCAACTTGTACACAAATTATATCAGTTTTACCTCAGTTCACAAAGATATCACATATCTGGCACAAACCTTATAAAATCTCTTTGCCTCTGTATGAAATTGGCTCAGAATAAGCTGCCTGTTAACACTAACATATCCTGTCTTATGATCTTTGGAAAACCAGAAAAACTTTCAACAGTATTTCCACCATTCATCATCAGACCTGATGGCATCTCTCTAGTCTACACCAAAGAACAGAAATATCCAGGAATTCTAGCAGATTAGTCACTTTGTTTCCATTCATATGTGAATAATACCACACTTAGTCTAAAGATTGCTTGCAGAATCTCCAATCATGTTATATTTGAATTATGTGGAGTTACAACTATTGCTATAAATGTTAATCCTCAGGATCGAATATACCCTACCACTAACAGCCAATGTCTCAATACAAACCATGTCCTTACTAAAGACAACTGAAAACCAAAAAGTTTAACTTTATTAACATATCTACATCACTGAATGCATCACTGTACTTACATCAAGCATGACAATTGGCCCCCTATTGCAGGTAGCTCTCCCTACCTTCTCAGCACACCTAATTTCAAAGTACTTTATGAGAAATATTGCCTACTTCTTTGTAATAAAGTAATATTCATAAATTTTCTTACATGCCGTAGAACTCCTGCACTTTAAACTGTACAAGTCTCTTTTTAGCATTTCTCTGTGAGCAAAAAGAAAAACTAGCTCCTGTCTCCTTGAACAATCTTCCAGAGAATATTACAGACTTAACAGATGTTCCAGTATTCAAGAAACAGTTAAAAGGTTATCTTTGAAAAGAATATATATGCAAATAGGCAAATAAGCATTCTAGGTATAAACCCCATGTACAGTGAGACTGCTTTCCTTACATTTAAGCAGTTTCAGTTATTACACAAACATGGTTATGTTCCAGATGGAAGAGGGCTTCAAGATCAGGTAATTTGTTTTTGAGACTTCTAACAATGAGAAGAGATAGTGTACCATACTTATTTCTCAGCAGTCAACTGATCTTTTTTCCTGCAGAGGGGAAATTGTTGAATCTGCAGTTGCTTCATTTGTTTAAGACTTTTACTGCAATATTTCTTTTAAAGAAAATATTTCTTGCAGAAGGTTTTCCCCTTACTTTGTGCCAGTTTTGCAAAAATGCTTTTGATTTCTGGCAATGACCGGTTTACTATGGTAAGGCTGAACTAGACCCCATTGAATGATGGGATCATCGACCCACATCCGTGAAAGTGACAATGTCGAATTCTGACATTGTCGAAATATGACTCAACTTCAACCACTTAATGGGCTTTAACATGGGTTGAGATAGGGGTGGGATTCGTACTTCGACAATGTCAGGTTTGACATTGTCGCCATTCCGCCTCTGGACTTTGACTGAAGTGGGCTTGACTGAATCCACTTCAACCTTACCATAGTAAACCCAATGACCACTTACTTAATTTCTAGAGTTTAGACTGTGACCAATGTGCATAGATCTCAGTGGAGTTTGTGCAGCTTGGATGTTCAACAGAATAATCTGTATGTCTTGAAAACTTTGTTTGGTTAATGTGTCCAGCAGAAACATGTACAATGCTATTAATAAGGATGGGCTACATTCTGAAATTCATGTGTTTTATTTAACATGCATTGAAATTGGAGACTTAATTCAATATGTCTTATGTGCCCCATGATATACAGGGTACAACTTTATATGGATACAGAAATGCTGAAGCATTACATCATTCCACTAGGAATGAAATTATGTGGTGAGTGAGAGATTAAGAGAAGAGATACTTTTAGAAACATTATCTGATCAAGTGTGTGACTGTGTGGAGAACAGAATATGCCAAGCTGAGTGATGTGTTTTTATTTTTTCATTATTTTTAACAGTTATAAAGGCAACTTTTTTGGGGCATTAGACTAATTGTTATTTGTAACACTTAGTCTCTCAGCTAAGGTGTGAGATTTGTAATAATTAGTCTCTCGGCTAAGGTGGGATTTGTTTTCCTACTGTTTATTTTGTCAATCATGTTTATTGGTATAAAAGGGAAGGTCTACAAAAGGGTAGTGAGACCAGCTAATTTATATGGGTTGGAGACAGTGGCATTGACAAAAAGGCAGGAGTCAGAGCTGGATGTGATAGAGTTAAAATGTTAAGATTTGCACTGGGTGTGACAAGGGTAGACAGGATTAGGAATAAGTATATTAGAGGGTCTACCCAGGTTGGACAGTTTGGAGACAAAGCCAGAGAGGGGAGATTGCATTGGTTTGGACTTGTGCTGAGGAAGGATGCTGGGTATATTGGGAAAAAGGATGCTAAGGATGAAGTTGCCAGGTAAGAGGAAAAGAGGAAGGCCTAAGATAAGGTTTATGGATGTAGTTAGAGAGGACGTGCAGGTGGTTGCTGTGACAGAGCAAGATGCAGAGGACAGGAAGAAATGGAAACAGGTGATCCGCTGTGGTGACCCCTAACCAGGAAAAGCTGAAAGAAGAAGAAGAAGATGTTTATTGGTATACTGAATGGAAGGACTTATGAAGGATACCAAGAATGGATGAAACTAACTTCTGGTTCAGAGATACAGTGCAGTGTATGTATAAGTGCTTCTCTTTACTATGCAGCAGTTGTGAATTAGACCCATATGTACAGAAAATTCTACTTAAAGTGGTTTAGAAGGGGAGAGTGACATGCATTGAGCTTCTATATCACCAAAATGGAAAGAAAAGTCAAGGTTTGTAGATGGACTGAGAAGTATATGATATGGGTCTGAGGTGTAATTACATAACAGGATGGAACTGTGTAGTTGCAAGAGTATATAGTTCTGGCTGAGATTTTGGAACAGTACAGAGTATAAAGATTTGTAAGCGATTTAAATGTGTGCATACTCTAATGCCAAAGTAAATGTTTGCCTGGTATATGACATAATGAAAATAGATGGGTGGAAAATAGATTACTTAAGGAACAGAATTATGCTGAAAAAATGGTTGCGGAACTTAAGGGGAATAACTGTTGTAGCTGGTTCCTCTTTCAACAGCTTTGTAATTTTATAGTCTTTATTAAGTTTTAAAATGGCATTTGATTGGGTAGGGGCAGGGAGCTGGAAGACTCTTGGTCTAAGTAAAGAAGTAAAGCAATAAATTTGACTAAATAGTACAACAGATTATGAAGCATTATTATTGCTCTATTGAGCATAGACTGTATCTATGTTTATTGCCTCCTCTAAATATATTTTTCTTTGTCATCTGTTCGTAATCCCTAGTTTTAAGCAATAAAGATGTTGCAAAAACATGGGAATAGTCAGTGTGTAGAATACAACATTTAGTGAAGGATAAGGACGCAATAAGCATAAAACCTCATAGACGCATATCTGTGGGTGAGGTATAAGGAGAGGTAGGGCTTGTACAAGATCAATGCTCTGTATTGTCTACTGAACGTATCACTGGAGATGAGAAACCATCAGTCATTTATAGTTGGAAGCTGGCAGCTGGGGAATGGCACAGCCGTTGCCCATGGTGCCAAGAAATTGGGATTTGACAGATATTTTAGACAATTGGGGCATCAGCAAGTTTGGCCATGAATGATCATGAAATTACAGGATTCTAGAAGTGGTCTAGTAAATAGCAGGATTCTTTAAAGATGCTCATCTGAAGGTGCACAGGCAAAACTCAATACCTAATGATTCTATTTAGAGTGGAAAAGAAAGGAAACATAACATAGTCAAATAGAATGGAGTGGGCATTGAATAAGGTGGGTTATTTTGGTCTTGGGAGGTAGGTAAATGATTAATTTAGTGACTATGGGTATTCTAAGAGGAGTGAATACATAAAATGGATGGCTAATGAATGGAGTACTCTAGATATGGCCTAGAGGTTTGTGAACTGGCAAACAAAGATATACACCACAGGTATAAATGTGGCTATTTATGTCTGTGGGGTTAGCATATAGGGCATAAACAAGAGCATAGACAATGTTAGAGTGGGCCAGAAAAGAGGCCCAGCATAAGGGATAAGTGGTATCCCATAAGAACCACAATACTCGACAATGTAATTCCAAAAACTAGAAAAAATATATCATTCACTGAAAATAACAGTGACTGCAACATGTTTTGCAACACATTAAAAGCATTCCCCCAACAATGGCAACTTGCATATACTACTCTCCAAGATTGTTGCACTTTAGAGAAAAACATCTCAGTGATCCAGCGCTTTTGAACTTTGTATGCAGTTTCCCTAATGCCCTTAATTTTCCATGGTTTGAGGGTCAGATTGTAGTCAAACTTACAATAGGAGACTGGTTCTAGCAGCAGTCTAATATGCAGAGAGTACTGTAATAGGGTATAAATATTTTTTGATACACTGGGTAAATGGAAGAATACTAGCCTGCAATGCCCAGGCTCTGTATTTACTTGTATTTATTTTATTTAGTTATGTATTGCTTATGCTAACCAAGAATATCTTAACTTGGTGGAAAACACCTTTTCAGCAGAGGCCCAGGGAGAAAAGCTCCAAAAAGATACAGAATAAATTAGCATACACAGATACAGAGTGTAATGAATTGTTTGAACTTAACAATAAGAAAAAACAATGAATATCTGAACACAAAATAATAAGAAAACAAAAACATTGACAAGATACATATGAACAGCCAACTTCCAAACATATTATATTAGGGTTGCCACATTTCACTGTGGCTGAAAATGGACTGAACTACACCCTTTCTCCCTCCCTTACCTTACAAATCCCCTCCCCTTCTCCTTTCTCTATCCACTCAGTCCACCTCCATGCCCATTCTGTGATTACTCAGTCCACCTCCATGCCCATTCTGTGATGTAAATTGGCATATCATGAAAGGAAGAAGGTCTCCATGTCCTGATCTCACATTTGCTTGCATTGCATTAGCAGTGCTTTTCTTTACAAAAAAAAAAAAAAAAAAAAAAAAAAAAAACAAGCTGAATTGGAGATTTTAACAAACTCTGGCATTCTTTTTGTTATCCTAAATGGAATACTAGAGTTTTTACCATGTCTTCCAGACTACTGGACAATCAAATTGGTTTCCAGATAGTTCAGAGAAAAGAAATAAATAGATGGCAACCCTGATTATAAACACAATACAGACAATACAGTAATATGAAAAATCATTTAAAGGTAGATCAGAATGATGTTTGGGCTAATACAGTTTAAACAAATAATATTTTATACTAGTAAAACTATGTAAAGTGAACTTTCATAACAATGTAGCATTGTAAAGTTGGTCAGCATATGGAATAGTATATATAACCAAGTAGGCATACAGGATAAACTGGCCAGGTAGTCATTTTAGAACAAGGGAATAGTGTGGATAAGGATAGTTTTTTGGGGATTAGCAAGGTGTGGTGCATGAGAAAAGCCATGAGACCTTTAGGTGTTGTCTCAATAGTAGCTTGAAAGATTTTAGGTTATTAGTTTTTCTGAGTGAGACAGGAATGGAATTCCAAACATAAGAGACATGAGAGGAAGTCAGTGAGTCAGCTGAGTCATTATTTAGTTTAATAGCACAAATGTGTCAGTAAGGTAAAGTGTATTAGATGTGAAGTAAGCCTAGAAAAAAATTTAGTGTTCGGCATTTTTCAGATTGGAAAATTATACTATGAACATTTTTTATTTGTGTGAATATCAGATCCTGAGGCAATTCTAACCCATTTCTCTGTTTTAATACCAATCAGTAATGGCATCTATGAGGCATAAGTGTTACAAATGTAACTATTTTGTTGTAGCATTTTTCTAGCATGGTTATTTGGGCAGCTTGAAAGTTGATGAATATATGAGTAGCTTACATGAGGTTGGGTAGCAGTGGAGTAGAGACAATGGCTTTCCTAGCCTGTTCCATTGCATAACATTTAGCGCAATATAGGCTGCCTAGTTTTTTATGCATTTTGTTGATAGCTAGCTTTATGAGGTGGTGAAATTTCATGGCATTATTTATAGTGACACCTAAGAGTTTGGTCTAAGTTGCAAGTTTTTTTGGTTGGGTCAGAAGGAGTTATGATGAAGAGAAGTTTGTTTTTAGAATATTGTTTAGGTGTGAACAGAATAAGTTTGGTCTTCTTAGGGTTTAATAGTAATTGAGAGTTATGATGCCACATTTCAATGGGGCTGGAGGATTCATGTGTTTGGTTTTGAAGATGCTGTAGGATTAATTGAGGAAAAGTGCTGTTACTAAGTTCTCTACATTTCTGTTACTGTTGATGGTAGCACAGCTGAGTAGAGCTGTTGTTGTGCTACTTCATGGTCAGAAACTGTGTTGTGCGGGTCTTACTAAATCATTTGCAGTTACAAATTTAAGACTAAGTAGGGAATTGCTATTTACCTGTAATTGGAGATATCAATAGGAGAGCTACCAGTATATATAAGGGTAAGATATATATTTTTTGTTTGTTTAAAATTTCCAAATGTTTGGGTTGTAGCTTTGTGTAATGGAGAGGTTTATTAGGCTGGACACTGGGTAAGCTAGGGTGTCTGCTGCAAGCTGTATCTAATCTACTGGAAGATTGACTGGGGTAAATGTAATTGGCTTCAGTCTGAGAATGTATTTCCTGATGCTGGATGTAGGGATGAGTTCAAAATCAAATGCAATGGGATTATTTGTTAATTCTGCAGGGGAGGGGAGCTGTTACAAATGGTAGACTTGTTTAAGAGGGACGTTCCTGTGTTAATACATGTATTGTGGCCTAAGGGTTAAGATATTTTCCTTCCAAACATAAGGTGCAGGGTTTCAGTCTCACAAGTGATAACTGGCTAGGCTTAAAATGGTTTGCAAGGCAGTTAGCTTAGTACTAATCTATGAACCTATTGAATTACTGGCAGTGTAGTCACTGGTATAGTTAGTAGAAGGGGATGTTTGCATACTATGGTCAGGATGTATAAGTTTAGGGATGGAGGAAGAGTAAGTTTTGGGGTGGTTTTGCTTACAGTATTTCAAGTTTGTATAATATTTTTGTCAAATTTTTTCATGCATTTTAATCTGTTTTTGGAGATGTTGATAGTCCTTTCATTATTATTTTATTTTTTATAGTTAACCATGGTGTAAGGTTGCATTAAGTATTTTGTTTCTTGGTGTGACATGTTTATTTAGGATGAAGAGAAATGTATCATTAAAGTATGTGACATTATCATCTAAAGATAGAGTATTAAGGTGGTTCCAGTTAATATACCTTAAACTGTCTGGCAAAGTATCTTTATGGAAAAATGTGAGTCTACATACTAGATTATAGTGGTAGTATTTCAAGGGGTAAGTTAGCTGTCTAACTGTGTAAGCAGGGAGGTGATCACTTCGGGAGTCAGGGATGGAGCCACAAGGGAGAATATTGTTTGGGGAATTAGTGAGTATTTAGTCAATGGTTTAGATTTTATTACTGTTTTAATTGTATGTAGAAGGAATGGAGATGAGTTGAGTGAAGTTTAATATATTATTAAAAAAGTAATTAAAAAATAGTTTGCCAATCTATATTGAAGTCTTCTAATATTATAGCAGTAATGCAAGTAAAGGAATGGAAGACAGAGGACACAAAGAGCTAATGAATGTGCACTCAACCTCAGTCTTCATAAGGGTATATATGTCATGGTGCATGCTGGGAAGAAACTATGGCAGAAAAGGGATAAAATGTATACAGAAAAGGGAAGAGAGGAATGCATAAGGAGATAAAGATCTGCTGCAATGGTAGAGAATAAATAATTTGGCTTGCCTCCAGTGGTCATCAAGAACTTGGACTGTGTATGGATGCAGGCCCTGATGGAGATGTTTACATGCATAACTTGCCAACACATAAATGACTGGGAATGGGTGCATTATGGCTGCCTAGGTCAATAGGTCTGTGCTTGGTGGATGATAAAAGTTTGTTTTTTCGTCAAGTCTGAAGATTTCAGTGACACATACCTAGAATAAATTCTATTTAAAGTGGTTTAGAAGGAAAAATAACCTGTTTAGAGTTTCCAAGTCACAAAATGGAATGAAAAGTTGTCAAGATCGTCTAGCATTTTGAAGATGTGACTAAAGAGCTCATAATCCTGAACCTGGAGATGGGGAAGTTAAGAAAAACAATAAACAACAGCAAACATATGATCGTATGCAGCATAAAGGTCATGGTGTGAAGTGTGCAGTAAAGTGCAGGAAATTTAGATTAAAAATCTGCATGCATATATAGAAACTTTATTAGAGAAACAATAGAGTGGAATTTAGGATGCAGAACCCATAAAGAAACCTCAGAGTAGTTGAGCTGAGGGAGGGTCTGGAGGGGAAGAAGCAGTACAAGATGTAGAACAGTGTATATGGCAAGTAACAAAAGGAAATGACTGGTGAGATAAATAGATCAACAGGATACAGGACTGATACTGACAAACTAAGAACAGTTAATTGTTAAATATCCTATTTACAGACAGAAGGACTGGATTGTTATGACTGCAGTACTGCAGAATGGATTGTGATTGGTGGCTGTAGAATTAAAATAGTTGATGATCTTGCACCAAGGTTTCAAAAGATTTCAAAGAAACTATATTGTCATCTAGAACCACATAAGTGCAGCCTAAATAAAATTACAAATGTCAGCTCATTTGAGAAATGCAGTACAAATAACATAGATACAGTGGTATCAGAGAATAACATAAGAAAGAAAATAACCACACATATGACATGCAAGAGGTAGTCCTTATTACACTCTCAATACCCATTATCCACTGATAAATAATAAATAAATAAATACTCATCACCAAACCCCTTCACCATTAAGATCAAGAATAAATAGAGACTAGTGAATAGCAGCTGTTTAGTTACCATATTGCACTTGTTAACCTTAGACGTGACTCACTATAGTCATCATATTGCATAACAGTAATAATGCTGGTAATTGCTCAGAGCAGTAGAATTAAATTAAAAAGATGTTTCAGTGTATCAGGTATTATGGTTGGTGTCCGAGTTAATAAGTCTCACAGCTGTAGGATACAAGCTATTTCTGAATCTGTTGTGGTGTTGTGGTGTTGTTTCCAGTGCATGTCCATTGGGGTCTACCAATCAGAAAGTCAACAGTCCAGTTACATAGTTGCTTGTTTATCCTGAGTTTCATAAGCTTATCCACCATTTGCATCAGTATCACAGTGTTGAATGCAGAACTGAAGTCGATGTACAGTAGCCTTACATCCTTTCTAGGTGTTTTAGTGCAAGGTGAAGTGCAACTGATATTGCATCCAAGTTGCTCTATTTGACTGGTATGCAAACTGGAACCATACATTTATTTAAACTATTATTTAAACCATACATTTATTTGAAATGAAAAGATCTGTTTACAACATTCTGGCATTTAAGCAGAAGCAGAAGTAGTTTAATGTGCTGTGCAATGCTCAAAATTATTTGGAAAGGTAATATGTTGTGGGCTAAGAATGAAGCAGAGACAATGCACATATACATGTGTTAGTGGCGAAAATTGCTGGTGGCTGGAAGGAAGAAAGGATTCCCATACAAATATTGCAAATGTCTTAAATGGTTGAAATGTTGCAGCAGAAGAAATGCATGTTGATCCTATGGGTCCTAACCAACAGAGGGGAGGGGACCAGACAGGGTGACACTGGAAGAAAGGAGTAAAAGGCCAGAAGAAGAAGGGCAACACATCACACAAGGCATTTGACCAGAGTAAGCACATAAACATGCCAAACATGAGGAGGCAGGGTTAAAGACATGAACATAGATATTCTGACAACAAATAGCAGTGTAGGAGTCCTGGAGTCCTGAAGTAAATGATCCTACTAGTAAGAGATCTCCTTTAATAGATAAGTGCTAGCAGAGACAAGAATGGGGAGAGACTGGTGACTCTGGGGTGTGGGGACTACAGGTGAAAAATTGTGAAGAGATGTGGCAATGAGAAGGAAAAAACAGACATTCTTACAGACCAGCACAGGACAGATGTCCCATGAATGTGAGCACTAGCTTGAGAAGGTAGAAATGATGACAGACAGACCAGCACAGGACAGATGTCCCATGAATGTGAGCACTAGCTTGAGAAGGTAGAAATGATGACAGACAGACCAGCACAGGACAGATGTCCCATGAATGTGAGCACTAGCTTGAGAAGGCAGAAATGATGACAGACAGACCAGCACAGGACAGATGACCCATGAATGTGAGCACTAGCTTGAGAAGGTAGAAATGATGACAGACAGACCAGCACAGGACAGATGACCCATGAATGTGAGCACTAGCTTGAGAAGGTAGAAATGATGACAGAAAAGAAAAACATTTGAATGATTAAGGAAGCATTTTTCATGGAGGGAGTAGTGTTTCAATAAGATGTCAAGTATTGCTGCTTGATATCTATATGATCTCAAACATGAGTGCTCACATACAGTGGGATGTAAAGGGGCACTCAGTCTTCATGAGTAAGATGCTTGAAACTGAAAGCCTCTAGAAAAGTACTGAGGTGATAGTTACCGTATAATTTGTAGTTAAAGGGTATGTCATGCATTGAATTATATCAGGTACCTAATGGACTTATCTAATATTGTAGGTAGCTACAAACATACATTTAAATGACCAAGATGGGCTAAACATATGCAAGACTATGCTTGTAAATAATGACTATTACTGATAATTTTGTGAGTCTATATTCAAATATATTCGGTATTAGTGCATTTTTTCTTTCTTCTTTCTTTCTCTGCCATTTATTAATAAAATTGTGCATGATAGTTGCAAAACAGAGGAGCTAGGATGTCAACCCAGCATGAGTTATGGCAGTTTTAGAACCTGTATACTTTAAAAGGTGAAAGAGAATATGGTGGGTAAATATTGCCTGACACAATCAAAACACTCATTTATAATATGTATTAACAGACACTGTCAGTGTTTGAAGATGTCCATGTTATGCAATGGTGAATTATTAGGGTAAATGCAGTTTTGTGTACATTGAGGATTAAACCTACAAAATATATGGTCTATCCCTATTGGCTGGGCTTGTACTGTGAATGGCTATGAGTACCTTTTGGGCAAGTAGAGTGCTGCTTATCCCATGCAGGACAATCTCAGGGGACTGATGATGCGATTAATGAGGAAAACGTCAGCACATATGAGTACATAGTATAAAGGGAGAGATATGTTTTGGGTAAACTCAAGAAATAAGTATCTGAGTTACCAAGAGGAGGGAGCACTGAGCTTGGCCAATAACCCTGGTAGTAGCAACAACCAGTGTGGTAACCTGATGGAAGGTCTTGGTAGGAACCACACCATTACAATGGGCCATGTGGACCAGCTTCATTGGAGGGGTAGGTGAGTGCAGTTTATAGGAATTAGATGGTGGACAGGGTAAAAAAAAGAGAAAATGTGGCTAGCAACAGGAATATTTCAGGGATTAACAATGCATAAAAATGGAGATTGTGTTAATGAAGTTGAAATGGGGGAGCTAGGTGTAATCCTTTTATAAGAGGTTCAGTTAAAACCTTGGAAGTTAAAAAAGGTAAAAAAGGGCTAACCACTATTAGCTTCAATTTGGGAAATATGAGGAGGTACAAGGAGTGTGGGGATTTAAGCAGCTACACTGAACAATGGAAATGGAATGAGATAGTTAAAGATAAGGAAGGCAGATAGGTGACAGGCAGGTGCCTGAGTGAAGGCATAGGAAATCTGCAGCAGTTATATGTCACAGGTACAATAAAAAAACAACACTAGCTGAGGAAATGCGACAGGGGAGACTGTTAAATGTATGGCAAAAATTAAGAGCAGGAGAAGCAGGGTTTATATTTTCAGTTGTGAAATGAAACAAGCAAGTAGGTTGAATAGATTATTGGCAGATGGGAAAACGTGAGAAATTCACGGCTGTAAATTAGAAAGAAAGAAACTTAGATCATACCAGTGTTAAGATGAGCTAGGAACTAGGAAATCAGATGTCAGGTGGATGGAGATGGACTCCTGGGCTCTGAATGAGGAGAAATGATATCAAATGGACACAGCATATGGCTAGAGAGATTGTAAGAAAGAGAACCAATTATGATTGAAAAGGAAAATAAATGTATGCATTGTTGATATTGCTAGGCATGGTTATCATAAGTATTATTGTTACTGCAGAATCTGTTATTATTGTTGACGTCACTGAGTATTGCAAGTGTTGTGACTTTGTTACTTTGTCTTGACTGCATTAATTAGGTCTGCCTTCATGTATTGCCACATATTAGTCTTGCTATTTTTTATGGCATATCATCTAATGTTTTTAACAAAAATACAGGAAATAGAGGACATAAAGACATACAATGTAAATGATTTTTCCTCTGCTTTAGAAGAGTCATGCAGTTAAGGAATGTTTCCAAGTAAAGAAGCTTCTGGAATGTTCAAAATGAAACATGCAACTTGAGACAGAAAAATAGTGCCCTAATCTGCTAGAAATATGCCCAGCTTCTGCACTGAGTTATCTGTCTTCATCCTAGACTACAAGGTACTATCACGAGTAAAATTTCAGGGCTGTTTACATAAAACTATAAACCATCCTGCTTCTCAAACATTAAGATGTCAAGAGGTAAGAATGGTGTGACAAACACAGAGGTCATGGAAGAAAGTAATGACTGCAACACCCCTCCTCTTTCCAGTTGTGTTGTTAGTCAAAGAAATAATGTACTGTGAAAAGATAAACAACTAAGGGAAAGGCTGAACTCCAACTGCACAGACAAAACAAAGGAATTCCAAATCCTCTCTGCTGTTGAAAGATAACTACATGCGATGAAATTAATTCAGCCAGACTTTCAGAATTTCATCCATGTTTCTTGCTCCAATCATGCTTGGACTGCTGCCCGTTAACAAGGAGACAAACTCTGATAGAGGTTTGTTGAAGGACTGCTAGAGTGCTATTTACTCTGGAAAATGAAACAAAGACAGTGATATTGCATCTTGCTAATTCTGGGACTAGCAAACCCAAAAGGTAGATCCATTCTCAGTGAGGGGAAGTGGAGTGTGCCAGATAGTGGCATTTAAGCAGAACTCCCTGCAACTGACTTGGACTTTAACCTACAAGAGGAGCCAAAATGATGTGCAAGGAATCATCCTCAGTTTTGTGGCTCTCCCAAAGAGACAGTGAATAAAGAATGCATGATCATTTCACAATGCTCCTCAAGGACTAAAAGACTCTTAAAACAAGAAAAAGCTGCTCATAAAGGATTTGTGCACTCTTCACTCTTGTTTGGACTGAACGCTTTGTATGTTGCATGGTTTACCATACTACCAGGGACTGATGTAAGTTACTGATATCATTTTCTGATCTTCATGCTGTACAGCAACTTCATTTTTATTGATTGATGCCTATCGAAGCAAAGTTAATAATTTATTTCTTATATACTGATAAAATTCAATCAAGTGGATGTTAGCTGCTTTAATTTTAGCTTAATTGCATCCTAAAGCAATAGGTTTTGGAAAGAGCACAAATGAGCGTTGAGCCAGCTTATCTTCACTCACAGACAAATGCATTGGTTACAATATAAAGTATTATTTATAGGTTCATATGTTCATAGGTTGGTACTAGGATATCAGCCCTAGGGCCTATACATGCCTAGCCATAACAATTCCCTGGCTATTTCTTCCCACAATATTTACTTCCAGACTAATGGTTCTGATAGTATAAATGGGGGCTCATCTAGGATACGCTAATTAAAGCCATAGTTAAAGCCACATGAAAGAATTGGAAATGATGACTGCAAACTGTGCCTGGATCTTGCAAATGTATAAAAATAGAACAACTTCCTTACTGGCAAACAACTGTTGAGGAATATTGTATAATTTCCACAGTTTTGTTTTAAAATTTGTGTTGTTTCAGCTGTCAATTTTTAGATAACATGACTGACGTTTCAGTAATTGTGGAGATTGGTAAGGAAAATCCAGGGTTAAATCAAACTCTCCATATTGCCTTGCAACCTCTACAGAATTGGAGAAAGATAGAGAGATAGACAGGCTAAGGTATGATAACACATAGCTACGTGTGAAAGTCCATAACTTAGAAGTACAACTCAGACTACAGATTGAAATGTGTCAAATGCTTAGAAACTATGGGGGCATGTTGCTAACAAATATTAGAGATTTGGAATCTTGACTTCCTTGAAAGGAACAACTAGAAAACAAAAACTTGTGAGTTTTGGAACAGTGCAGTTATCCAGCTGATTCGGCAGCCATGACTTTGCTCGTTTGGTTCTGCGGACTTTTTTCTAGAAATGAACCTCTTCTGAGAGGTGTTTAGGGTAATATGGATTATTTAAGGAACTGTCAGTCTGAATTTCATGAAGAGAGACAGATAAACTTATAGCATTTAACAGACCAAATGGATAAAAAGAAGTCGGAGCTGATAGCCAGAATACAAAGAAGCACCAGCTGTAGGAACTGCTGTAGTAAAGGAGAGGTGCAAAATTTCAGAGTCAGAAAGCCTTGTACTCCAGTAAGGAGCTACACAGAAAATGTGTAGTGAAGAAGAAGGCTACATCCTGGGGTAACTGATTATGGAGATCCCTAATAAAAGAACATGAGGGAACAGACCTCTGTAACCACTAAAACTGCTATGCAGTCCTTACAGCTCCTGGGCAGTAAGTTCAACTCCAGAGCAAAAAAGGTGATATTGCCCAGCATATCAGAAAATTAAAGGAGTGCTTTACAACTTTATCCATAACCAGCAAAGAGGAACAAAATGTCATTATCAGGTGGTCCATAGATTATGAGAAAATAGACTGAGCTAGAGTAACAGAAGAAGAGAAAAAATAATCACAGAGCTTGCACAAATGTTTATAAAGGGAGCTTGGGAGGTCCCTCTGTAGAATAGAGGCCAGACAAGCTGCCTACACTTTGAAAGGGAATATAGATCAGAACTCCAAAGAAGTCTATAACCAATTAAAGGATGTGTATTTTGCAGCCGATGACTTTTCAGATACAGAAAGTGATTATTTTCAAGATACATGCTTGCAGAACCTACCATTCCATATTAAGGTATAGTTACCCCTAAAGCTTAGAAAGGAACCCCACCCTTAGCAGTGGGTTCTAGACAGAGCAGTAGATATCTGAGAATTCACTAGGAGTGATGGCACACCACCATCAAGAAGGGAAAGACTGCTGGTTACCCAAGCACAAGTGCTAGAAGCGAAAGCTTGTGATACCCTTGGCATGGAAGAAACTGAACTATCTCATTCAAAAAGCAAGAAACCAGGCAAAAGTAAACAACCTAAACAGGCTAATAACCCTAACCAAACACAGGCAAGTACCATTTCTTCTGCAGTACAGCACGTCTCCTGCTCCACAAACTCCAATGGAGCTGCCTCTGCAACCCAGACCTCCATAGTGTTATTCTTATGTCAGTCATATTTTAGCCAGAAATAGTCATATAGAGACAGGTTCAGGTAGACAGAATTACAGCAGATATGAAGGAAGACAGAGACATGGTTCTGGCAGGGACTACTACAGAGGGTGCCAACACTATAATAAGGGCTAGCTCAGAAGCAGTCCTAATTACCCTCTAAGAGAAGGAACTTGTAAAGAAATAAAAAGGTCACAGGATGAGGTCAACGAGATAAGGTAACATTAGAATAACTGAAATACCTGTTCCAAAGTTTCTGAAACCAAACATCCCCACTGCCTCCTAGTTTCCATCCTCCTTAGTGTGGAGTACCTAGCAACCCCTTCTGTACGTCCAATAACAAATGAGTAGTTTTTCCTGTCTTCTCAGAGGCTGCTAAGGTAAATGAGTCTGCCATGGTTACTGATTTGAAAGAAGCATGCATGGCAACAGTGTTTGTTCTGACAAGATGATAGATGTAAATAAAAAGCCAAGGCACAGTGAGAATTTATGCATGGGATGGGGCCAAAGCTGCCCAGTGGAGGTATCCTTATAGCTAGAATAGAGGGGATGAGAAAATAAATGGTGCAGAAAGCAAAGGCTACAGAGGTTAAGCTCAAGGGGTTGCTGACTGTTGACCATTGGGGTATAAAGAGGGCAGAGGAAGTGGCCATAACAGTTTGAAAGAATATAAGGAATCAAAGATAAAAGCTGAATTAATGAGAAGGGAACTGGATGGTGGGTGAGGAGGGAGACAGAAATCAAGATGCTGATGTGGATGATCAAGGATCAGAGAAGGAATGCTTGGATCTGTTTACTGGAAACAGAAAAGGAGAGGGAATCCATGCAAACAAGCAAACATGGGTACAGTTGTGATGTTGTTACACTGAGCTTTATAAAAGAACTCCATAGTGGCATTGGTTTATAAATAGAAAAATATGTGTTATGTGAGATGGACCAACAGATAATACATTTGTTCATAGGAAAAAGGAAGGTGATTGAGGCCATTAGGCATCTGAAAGGTAAAGCAAATCACCAGATGGACACCCGATTGATTTCTATAGACAAGTGAGCTTTCAGGTGAGCAACACAATGACAGACCTGTTCAATGACGTTATATAAAAAAAGGTGGATTAACCAAATATTGTATGAAGAGAAAGGGAAAGACCTCAAATGTCAAAAATGATCACACTATCTCTCTATGCCACGTAGATACCAAAGTGTTTGGTCATATTTTGACAGTAAGTGTTTGGTTGCATTTTGACAGTAGGATTCCAGAAAGTCCTTCTGAGACTAATAGAGGATGAACAAGTGGGTTTTGTTAAAGGCAGATCATCTATGGACCACTGACATACCTTTACAGATTTAGTAAAATATTCTATGGAAAAGGGTAGGGACAGGTAGAAACTGTATTAATGGACAGTCAGAAGCCCTTTGATTGTGTCTCATGGGACTTCATGACAAATACTGATACAGAGGCCATTGAAGATGGTAGGTAGTTAAAGGGAGTGAAAGACCTTTATAGATCCTCAACGTTAGGATATATAGAAGTGATTTTACATTAGAAATAGCATTAAAAAGAAAAAAAATTAGGTTTCTATGTTATGACCAGAATTATTTTTAATGGTCATTGAGTGTCTGGTACAGAGAGTAAGGGAAAGCTTCGTCACGAAGAATAATGGCACAAAAAAGAGCAGTATTTATCTGTTTGCAGATGATTGCATGATGCTGCTTGTGGATGTTATTGTGCATCTGCTGGGAATATTGGAGATGTTCATTTTTAGTAATGCAGCAAGACTTACTAAGGCTTACTTACCACCCTCAAAAGTCAGAGGTGATTACACTTGGAATTAAACAGATGGAGAGATGCTCTTCACTCCCTGAAAAGAACGTGAGGGGTGGGGGGAGTACTTGGGTCTTAATGTTTATAAAATGGTAGCTGAGATTAGAGATCAGAATTGGGTGGATCTGAAGATAAGGACAGAGAAAATATTGGATGAATGGACAGGTAGACTTGCTTACTTGAAGGTAGAACAAAATAATTTGCACAATGATAATTTCACATGTACTTTAGTTTGGGTGACACATACAAATCAGTCTGTAAATTAGATTATAGAAGATATACAACTAGTTTGTGACAGGTATGTGTGGAAAAGCAAAAGACTAAGGATCACAAAGCATAGACTTACTGTTCACAGGAAAGCTGGAGAATGGGGTATGCCAGATTTTAGATGATATGTGACCACTGTAAATATTGTGCAAAGGCTGAGAGGCATAGAGGCTGAAGATTTGAAATGGCAGACTGGGAAACAGGCTGGAAGGCTGGGACCAGTAAAAAAATGAGGAAGGTAGGGCAGTGCACTGAAAGGATGATTCATAGTTTGCTTTGGCAGGAAATGCAGTTCGCAGACAAATAGGACAGACGTATCAGAGATCTATGGTGTGGTACTGGCTCTAAGGAGTTGGAGCAGGGGCTGGTGATCAAGGACAAATAGGACAGACGTATCAGAGATCTATGGTGGTGGCACTGGCTCTAAGGAGTTGGAGCAGGGGCTGGTGATCAAGGACAAATAGGACAGAAGTATCAGAGATCTATGGTGGTGGCACTGGCTCTAAGGAGTTGGAGCAGGGGCTGGTGATCAAGGACAAATAGGACAGACGTATCAGAGATCTATGGTGGTGGCACTGGCTCTAAGGAGTTGGATCAGGGGCTGGTGATCAAGGACAAATAGGACAGAAGTATCAGAGATCTATGGTGGTGGCACTGGCTCTAAGGAGTTGGAGCAGGGGCTGGTGATCAAGGACAAATAGGACAGAAGTATCAGAGATCTATGGTGTGGTACTTGCTCTAAGGAGTTGGAGCAGGGGCTGGTGATCAAGGATGAAAAGGGCATTAGAAAGGTGAAGCATTAAGAGATGAACGGTTAAATGAATGGCTATCTTTCCCAGTCCTCAAAGAGTTGTAACCTATAGAAAGGAGACTGGCTGCTGCACTAGGAGATTCTTCAAGAAAGTAACCAGGATATTCAGAAGAGCCCATACAAGAGTAAGGATAAGAGTAAAGATATAGTAGCAAAAATAGTGAATTATGAGGGAGACCAAATTTTAGGAAACAAATTAGGGCTGGGTAAAATAGAAAAGAATTGGTATAATCTACAGTCAGTTGGGGGAATATGCACATGACTACGTTTGGTAAGCTGATGGACCAGTGGGGTAAGGAGGATACAATATAGAAAAAAATGTTTTTTTGGAAATAAATAATAAGAATGATGAAAATGTTAAATGAGGTTGTCTTGTTGGGAATCAGTATAGGATGGCACAGTGGTGGTATAAAACCCCTGTAGAGATATACCAAGAAATATGTTTTTTTATCAACAAGAGAGTATTTGATATGTGGGAATGAAAATGTGGGTCAAATGCACATGTGCTGGGTATGTGTGGAGGTTATACCACTGTGGGGAGGAGCAAGAAAGGTCTGGGTAAAGAGAAGGGATGAACAGGAGTTGAGAAACTACAACTTCAACTGCTTGTTGGTAATTTGCACATCTGATAATGAGGACTTGGAAATGGGAGAGTGTAGAAGTTTATACAAAAAAAGATCAAGGATTTGGATGCAAAAACTATAGAGGGGCATGCACAATAGCTGACGCTGAGGTATAATGAAGCTGTTGTGCAATGAGCAGACCAATCATGTGAAGAGACAGGAATGAATGATGAAGCGAGTGAAATTATAGTTGTAGTGGATTGGGAATAGAAGTACCAAGTACAGGGGCAGGAATTTTCAGTAATAAGTTACACTGTGCCCAAATCAAGATAACCTTCAAATAGTCGAGATGTAGGGAAGGAGCATACTCTAAATTCTGCATATGATGCTTCATACAGCACAAAATGTGTAAGTAGGGGAGACTTTTGGGGAAGGAATGCTACACCTCAAATTATGGTGAGGGGTGTTGCAGTTACGCATGAGGTGAGAATCAGTAAAAACGCAAAATTGTAATAAGATGTAAATGTTGAATATGTGTGTTATACTGTATATACTATAGCAAATATGCTGTATAACATGGAAGGCACATGTGGAATAAACATTAAATGTATGTTAAATGGAATTGTTAAGAAGCTTTGGTCCATATGCAATAATAAAAATGATAAAGTTAAAAAAAAGTGGCAGAGAGACCATACTGTAGCAACAATGTAAATCTCATACAAGGTAATTTAATGAGCACTTCTGTGTAACTATAAGACAATAAACTTTATATCTTTTTCAGAGAATGTAATGTTGAAAGCCCCATGAAAGTGTCTGTTACCACCCTACAGGATAACAGTTTCCTCTTACAATATCCAGTATGACTGTGTCCAGAGCCAGATATGAGTCAAACTTTAGTTTTATCAGTGGTTTACAGGGTAATTTGGGGGTAGTGTACCAAGGGTCTATATTAAATCAGCGAATGCTTAAAATAGCGAATGCTGATTTATCGGCCCTTTAAAAGCGAAAGGTTGAAATCCCGAAGACATGGTACAGCGATTTTTTTTTCCAGGGAAAAAAATTGCTGGGCTGTTTTCGGGACTTTGCCATTTCCTCTACTGTGGTGTGATCCCGGAGTTGGTATACTTAACCGGGGGGATGTGGGGGTCATAGCCCTCCAAATCAGGGGGTGTGGGGAGTGAAGCCCCCCGCTTTATTTAGTGTTTTAAATTTTTTTTTTCCCTGGGAAAAAAAATTGCTGTTCCATGTCTTTAGGATTTCAAGCTTTCACTTTTAAACCAATCAGCGTTCGCTGTTTTAAGCATTCACTGATTTAATATAGACTCTGCACCAACATATAGTTTGCATGGCTTTTTACAGGACCTTTGGTCCTCTCCAGGATAAACATGTACCGTGTTAAATACAGGGATATTGAATGACTGCTACAATGGAATTGGACTACGTGTTTTAAGGGTTGATAGGTTCATTGTCAAGTAAAAGCAGTGTGAGATGTAATGTAAAGCAGGATTTGGCCGTCCTTGATGCATCCTTCAATTTGTTATTTCAGATGTATCTGATGGAGTGGAAAATAGCATCACCCTATATTCTGATCACTCAACCACAGATACATCAAGGGAGGATAGAAACAATTCCTTGGTAGGGCTTATGTTTACAGATCTAGAATATCTTGACAGAACCCATACCATTAAGGTCAGGGGTATTTGCTCTATACAGAAAAATGACACTAATGTCCCTCAGGGCTCTGTCCTGGGGCCTGCTCCTTTTTGGTTTATATTTCTCTGACATTAAGGTCAATATCAAGGGACTATAGCTAACCAAGTTTGCTGATCATTGCAAACTGGGACTGGTTATCATACTCCATTCAGATTCTATAATTCTCTATCAAGGGCTAGGCCAAACAAATGCTCTGTTAATTAGTTGTGGGCTCACCCTCAACACCAAGAACTGCAGCATAGTTTCCTTTGGCAAATCTAGCAACACTGTTGCTTACCATATAGATAATATTCCATCTGACATAATCAGCAGGTCTTTGAGTTTGAATGTTGATAACAGATTCTCCGTTGACTGCCACATCACTGTGGTGGTTACAGAATCCTTCTGTCTCACTCAAATTATTCATCATGATACCTCCTCCGGGTCCAAAGAAGGTAAAGCCTCACATATCAGGCACATCATTGAATATAATGTACCCTTTTGCATGTACATTGCAAAGCATCTTACCCAGCTCGATAGTTCTCATCCTTTCCTCACCAAAAATATCGCAGGTCAAAGTACCTTTAGTTACACCGAAAGATGAAAAGCACTGTTGTACTACACAGTGGCATGCAGACTCCCAAGGGGTGGTCTCTGCTTAGCCTTCCATGCTGTAAAGGACCCGGCACTCTTTGAGCTCCTTCAGCGAAACAGAACTACTAGTAAAGTAAATGCCTGATCTAGACATCAAAACCTATATTACCATATCAGCACCAGGAGGTGGTGTGACAGATAACTAACTCAATGTATCAGATCAATATGGATGACTACATGGGTGATTGCAAATTTTCACAGAGGTTATGTGGAGAAAGTCTACTTAATAGGAGACCTTATTAATCTTCTTGGTCATTAATTTAGTAAAAATCTATGAACCTATAATAGAACATTTCACTTAAAACTAAACAAGCACAAGTACTGTGCAAGAGCTAAGACTGCACAAACTAAAGTACTAGGTACTTGAAGCACAAGTGAATACTTCTGCTGTACCTGGCAGGGGTCTGGAAACACCTTGGTTATTACATGAAGTTTTAAAGGACATGCAAAGTTCTGTAAACACCTTGAAATTTTGGGTCTATATTAAATCAGCGAACGCTTAAAAAAGCTAATGCCGATTTATCAACCCCATGTAAGTGAAAGCTTAAAATCCTGAACACTTAGAACAGCGATTTTTTTCCCAGGGAAAAAAATTGCTGTTCCAAAAAAGAAAAAAACAAACTTTAAAACATTACATAAAGTGGGGGGCTTCACCCTCCACAGCCCCTGATGTGGGGGGCTGTGCCTCCCACCCCCCCCTACTTACATATACTAACTCTGAGATGGCACTACTGTGATGAAAATGGCAAAATAACAAAGGCGGCCAAGCAATTTCTTTCCCACGGAAAGAATTCGCTTATATGCCATTTCGGTATTTTGTCGTTTCGTGCTTTCAAGTTTGATCAAGACGCATTCGAAAGAATGTGTCTTCAATCATATAATAGGGAACCGACATTTCATGCAATTGTAGAGGCCATACAAAAAGAGGAATATGAGACTAGTGGAAACCAGGTATACAGGGGGTAATGTCATGAAGGGTGTTTACAATGGCAGGAAAGGAGGGGTCAGATATTTTGAGGACCTCATACTGTTCTCAGTAGAGATCTGAAAAGGCAGCAGGTGTTTGATATGGGTGTAAAATGGCAGGTCTGTGATATGTGATATATGTGATACACAGGAAATACAAAGAGGGGAAGATGGAGGCATAGGCAGTTGACTGCCAGTTGTACTTAGCAAAAAGCTACTAGATCTATAGAAGTACTTTCTCTTGCAATCCATTATGGATACATGCAGAAGTGTATCAAAATAGGTGATGAAGGTCAAATCCACAGATATGTTACATAGAGGTGAGACAGGTGTAGAGCAAGGAGAGGAATGGGGGAGGAGGTCTAGTTTTTAAAAAGACCTGAGCATAGCAGGTTGGCTACATGTGCCTTCATGCAAATATTGTACTGTCATCAGGTCACTCCAACTGGTTAATAAGAACAACATATTCTGTCCATTTAGGCTGTAGGTTTTCTAGTCTCCTCAGTGTTGGTCACAGTTCTCTGATATAGTTTAGTTGTATTCCCCTATTAAATCACTGTGTAATGCTCTAATAGTATTACATAATTATTATTCTGATATCACCATGATATGGTTAACACCAGTTAATATACTGTAACTTAATTTGGCATCCTTACAAACTTGTAATTTACTTTTCAACAACTCTGTGAGTCCAGCTCATGGCTGAAAAGGGTCAGTAGAATAGCCTACCCACTCGGTCAATGAATATAAATAAACAAATGCTGAGAGATTTAGTAATCTCCTCATTTTGGCTGTGCACATGTGCTAACACCACATCTCATATAACCTAACTTCAACCATCACAACTATTCTCACCCGCACTCTACTACTCTGGCATCCTCCTTTCATATCCACCTTGTCTTTTTACTTACTCCACCCCTCCATCCTGTCCACTTCCTTCTTCTACTAACCCTCATTGTCCTACCATTGATCCTTCCTGTCTACTTCATTCTCTTCCTAACCCTTATAGACCTACCATTGAACCAAGCAAGACATTCAGGTACTCCCGCAGCCTACATTAATATCATACCATCACTTATATCTGCAACAATATCTAGCAACTTTGCTGATTCCTGCAACAGGGCTCATATAGCCTATCGCTCAGCTATCACACCTCCTAAACATGTCAAAAGCTTAAGTATCTAGTCTCTAATTAATTCCTATATTTGCTTTGCACCCACTGCATGAAGTGTCCTATATAAATTTTGCTAGCTGAAAACTACTCGGATGGAATGTTCTCATGTATATACTCTGTACTGCTTGTATAATATATTTGATTTGAGAATGATTACTTATGTACTGTTTTTTTCACCAATTGTATAGGCTGCCAATAATATGTACTAAATGTCTTTATTAATGCAAATTCTGTATTGTATGTGAAATGTCTTATATATGGAGCTTTTCTCCCCGGGACTCCACTGAAAATGGGCACTTCTGGCCCAGCTGGACCATCCCGGTAAACTAATACAAATAAATAAATAAATAAATAAATAAATAAATAAATAAATAAATAAATAAGTAATAAATGTGCCTGGTTTATCACAAATATATTTTAACCACTAGGTGGCAGTGAAGTACTGTTTACATTCTCTAGTTGCAAGAGTGCTTGCCTTACACTTCGCTTGATGACAATAACACATTGAAACTTAAGACTTCTTTCTTGTGCATTCTTTGGTTGTGTATTGTTGGCCTATATATGTATTTGACCACAGCAGTTAGTTTACATGTGATTGTGCTGTTTTGACATGGTTGTTAATGCAGATGGGTCACAGTGTGTCAGCATCGTACATAATGTGTTAAAACTGGCACTGTTCATTTATGTGGCTATAGTAATGGCCAGTGGATTTGATTTTCCTTAACTCACTGGAACATACCTCTCAACTGTCCATATTTTCACCTCATATTTTTGGCTTGTTCCTCATAAAATTGGTAGTTTTCCGGCAAATTACAGTAAACGTAAGTTGCTAAATAGTGACATACATTGAGTTTCAGTCATATCCTTCAGAAAATTAATGTTAACACAAACCTTATTATTTTAGAAACTTTCTAAGTTTATGAGGGCAATATGAGTGGTATGGACGAACTACCGAGGCAGGGCTAGCCACCTGGAGGTCTAAACCTTGGCTTGAGATGATTGTCACTGTTGAAGAGACACCCTGACCCCATGTGCAAAGTGGGAAAAAGGGGCTGAGGATGGATGGATGGATGGATGGATGGATGGATGGATGGATGGATGGATAGAACATCTGCCCCTAATTTTAGGCCTTTATCCCCATATCAGTTTGTCTTTATCTGTACTTGTTGTACTTAGAGGTTGAGAGGTATGCACCAGAGCATATTTTGTTCAGAGGTTTATGTTCTATCTGTGTTTTGAACAATTATATTTTAACAGTTTACGAATTGTTTCATGTTTTTCTAACTCATGGCTTAACTGTTGTGTGGTTATAAATTTGAGACTGTTATATTGCTTCTGTAGTGCTAAAGCTGTTTAGGCATTTTGTTGTGTTGCTAATCTAGCATGCACACTATATGAACAGGCTTCTTATAGTCATTATGTGCTAATCAGCTCTCACCCTCATTGTTGTAGGACTGTAATTTACTCTTTTGTGTTCCGGTTTTTATAACTGTTTTGTATAATTTCAGAATGTGAAGTATTACTGCAAATGCTTGTCATTTCCTTCTTTTTCTTGGAATGTTGGCAGTTGTCACAGTCTTTTGTGTGATGCAGTTTTACAGATAGATTTTACGATACAACTCATAACTGCTGTTGCAGTTTTAAAGGCAACACTGCCTTCAAGGGGGACATTGTTTCACCTTGTGATTTCAGGGTTGCTACAGATACCATGCATACCTCTGAACTCCTTTGCTCATGAATTTTGGAGCTAAGCCATATATAGGGGGACCAAAATTAGAGACTTTTTAAAATATTATTCTAATTCACTTAAAACATTTAAAAAACAGCTTTTTTATTAATCTACAGACATTTTATGAAGAAAAGAAGGATGAAACTTTAGTGTCCAGTATTATGACTAACTATAATCCTTGGTGATTTACGAGAAAATAATTTTGTAAGAGACACAGAAAATGTGAGCAAAATCAGGAACAGTTTAGTAGTATGTTCACAAACATGTCTGTTGCTCCATGTTGAAGAGTTCCACTGAGGAATTTGAATAATTTTTATAGTGCTCTACAATAGCTGCAGATTAGTACAGCAGCTGACCAGTGGATATATGGACTGTTCCCTTACTGCTTTGGGAGCAGAGCATGTAGGCTTTACCTCTACACCTTACGTAAAAATACTGATTCCATCCCTTCATACCTGCATACCTTGGGAGTTGTAATAAACTTCAGAGGAATAAAACATTGTTCCTGCTCCCAATGTGCAGCATGCAAAGTGGACTTGCATTCAAAAACTAAGCACAGCATTCAAACTTCCATGAATTCCACATATATTTCATTCAAGCATTACGAAAAAATGTTCACCATAACAACTGAAGTAGGTGTGATAAACCGAAATGCTGCCAGCCCAGCTAGTTGGAATTTTGTAAATAATTATATGTCACTTGAAAATATTAATATGATTTATATAGAAATGTAACACTGCCAGCCCAGCTATCTGGAATTTTGTAAATAATCAGCTGCCGTTTGTGAATATTAATATGATCCATAGGCTCGTCTTACAAATGTAAGAGAACTATGTTATATGTATATTAAACTACTGGTGCAGAAGTGTGTATTGAACTGTATGTTATGTACTGAGCTTCAAGAATGTATCCATAGTGTACACTACTGGAAAAGAACAGAAATGTATATAAACTATATTAATGGTAGACAAAACATACAGAATTAACTTGCAAAACTTCAAGAAAACAAGTTAAAAGTGTTTTACGATGCACTATAAAAGTTAGTTTCAAGGCAGCAAGGAGACAGGATGTCTAGAGCTAGGAGGTTCTTTCTATTGTCTTGAAACATAAATAATTACTACATTTAAAATGTAAAAGTGTTTAACTGTTTTATGACTTCCAGTTCTAGGCAAACTTCTGAGAGATATGTACTTCTCACACAGAGATGCTAAAAATTCGGTTGGTATCTGTTAGCCTGGGAACTGAAGGCAGGTGACAAATAGTGATGTCATCCAGCTGACCCAGCAGTAATGTTTTGATATTAATTTGGGAACTCTCTCAGAGGCTGTGCATTTTGTATTTGTCTTTGGACCTGGAAACATCCTCTCATCAGCACTTGCCTTGCTAATAGAAAGCAATTAGGGAAAAGTATATTTTAGCTATAGATAGGAATATAGTAAATATTAGTTTAGATGTTTTCTGCATTTATTTGAGATTGTCCTGCAATGCTGTTTTAAAATATTTCCTGTGATTCTGACCTCTGTAGTTACTGTGTTGAGTTATTGAATATTGTCTTGTGCTTTTATTATTTATTATTAAATATATTTAAACCTTTTAATTGTGGCTGGTTTGTTTAGAGATATTTAAGCTCTTAGAGTACTTGCATATGTATTTGGTGACACTGTATGGGTCACTCCTAAATAGATTTGAAAGTCTTGGTCAAACTTACCATTTGGATAACAGTAACATTACACAGTAGAATTGGTCACCCTTTGGGAAGGGCATTGTAGTAGCTGATAAGTAGTGGTTGGTGGCAGCTGGTACTACCTTATAGTCTGGGCAGAAGGGGGCAGAGCTAGTGAACCTGTGCCAGTCTTCCCCAGGAGTGTCTGTGTGTTTGTATATAAATCAAATCTCAAGGTGTGCGTGTATATATGTGTGTGTGTGTGTGTGTGTGTGTGTGTGTGTGTGTGTGTGTGTGTGTGTGTGTGTGTGTGTGTGTGTTAGCTACTTCAGCAGGACCAAGAAGCACTGGTTGGACAGAGAGGGTGCTGGAAGTTTTGACTTGACCACTCGGATGAGATCTTAACCCTATAGCTGTGCCACTGGGGAGTCTTATTGGGGATCTGGAGAAAGAGGGAGAAACCACCCCCAGACTGACTGTGATCTCTGTGTATTCTTAAGGAAAATTGTACTTTACTGTGTGTACTTGTCATCCTCCCAATATGTACATCCCTCACTGGTGCTAGTGATGAGGATTGAGACTCCTTGATTACTAGGCCAGTGCAGGGGCATCACATATTAATTTTGTGGCATTGGTGGAATATTCACATCACATATTAATTGGTTGATAGTGGTGAGATAGTCACATCACATATTAATTGGCTTGTAGTAGTGTGGATATTAAATTCCTGTAGCCTGTGTAGAGTGATCACTGAAGGTTTTTGTACTCTCAATCAGCCAAGCAGTGAACATTCAGGGTTCATATCACAAATGTTTTTTTTGTTAGCTTAATTAGTCAGGAAGAGCAGGCAAACATGTTAGCAGAGGAGTATGGCTAGTTGACAAGGAGCCAATTGGCTGAGATGTGCCAGGCTAAAGGACTGGTGCTTGCCAACCTGGCTAAAACAGACATTATTGCAGCTTTAGTCACAGCTGCATCACAGAACAGCAACCAGGAAGACAATCAGAATGGTCATGAAGATGTACAACTTTCAGAAAATTGACAGCTTAGCCTTTCCACAGAGGACTTAAAAATCTGCCTGGTGTTAAGGAGACTTGAGCTAGAGGTCAAGCATTTGAAAATGGAAGCAGCAAAGAGACTGAGACATCTTGAGGCTGAGGAAAATGAGAGACTTCAATGTCTGGAAGCTGAGGAGAATGAGAGGAGGAGGCAACATGAAAAGTAGATGCTAACTCTTCACCAGAGTCATGGAGGTAATGGGGAAGGGAGTAACCAAACCCCAGAAGCAACAAAGGTCAATAAATTTCTTCCATAATTTGCAGAGGGGGGGGGGATAATTTTGATAGTTTCATTCATATGTTTGAGAGGGTATGTAAACAGTATAATGTTGACCAATGGGTCTGGGTATGGTTCCTGACCCCCTTACTCCATGGTAAAGCTGTGACTGTTCTTCCCAAACTGTCTGATACCAATTGCGTAAATTATAATACAGTCAAAATGTGTTTGTTAGAATGATTTAACACTTGGAGCTTATAGGAAAAAGTTTTGTGAGCATACACTCAAGGCAGATGAAAGTGTGTGTGAATATGTTGCTGAACTAAGCACTTATTTTCATAGGTGGGTGAGTGGATGTCAGGCAGACTTTTTGGTGAGGGAACAAGCCCTTAGCACTTTGCCTGAGGACATGAGAATCTGGTTAGCTAATAGACAATGCAATACTGCAGATGAGTTGGGGAAGAAGGTAGACCTATACCTAGCAAGCAGGGCATAACTGTACAGGAAAGGGACACCCAGTGCTGCTCATGGAGATAAGGGAACCCATGGCAGGCAGCCCAGACTGCCTGAACAGAATCTGCCAGTAGCAGGAAGCCACTAATCCAGGTACACATCCAGGACCCAGTGTTAAATGTTGTAAATGCAACCAGTGATGCCATGTAGCATATATATGTCCATGGAGGCAAGGTGGGGAACAAAAGGTGGGAGAGCCAGTAAGTGGGAATGACAAAATGCCAACAGTAAGTTGTCTTGTGACAACAAGGGTACCAAACTACCACAAGAGGTTAAATCATATCTTAGTGAATGGGAAAGAGACCATTGCTAAGAGAGACACAACTTCTGACCTAACCATTGTGAAGCCTGCAATGGTTAGAGAGGAGCACTACTTGCTTGGGCAGTCTACTCCAGTCAGAGCTGTAGGAGGGACCCCATTCTAAATACCTTTGGCTAGGATTCACCTTGACTGGGAGGGTGGAAAAGGTAGCAAGGAAGCAGGTGTGTTTGAGGATATCCCTGCAGATGTCCTGATAGGGAATGATTTTGATAATGCAGTACCATGTGTTCATGCAGGTACATGCAGTCAGGCTTGGAGACAAGCATGTGGGTCTGGTAGCCTGGGGGAGACCAAGAGAGACCGCACACTTGCAGCCAGGACTGGTGAGGTGGTTACTTCAGGGAGGAAGCTACCCTGTAGCAGTGAGAATGAAGGTGAGCCACAGCTGCTTGTAGGTACTATTGTTCCATTGGAAAGAGTGATTGCAAGGGCAGAGGTGAGTAGCAGTACTCAGGCTGACAGTGAGGCACTGCTGTCAGAGGATACCAGACTTCCTGTGGAAGGGGAGCTGGGAAGGGTTACAAAGGGAGAATTGAGACAGGCTCAGCTCTCAGACCCTACATTACACGGCCTGACGGAGGTACCTAGAGAAGCACCTGATTCTCAAGGCAAGGGGAAATCTGTATACTGGGACAAAGGGTTATTGTACAGATAGTGGACCCCTGAGGGAGGGCTGGAGGGTGACAGAATACAGCAGTTGGTAGTGCATCTGGCACTTCAAGCCATAGCCTATGATATTCCCTTTGCATGTCGTATGGGCATAAAATGTACAAAGAGACATATTATGCAGAACTTCTATTGGCCTGAGATTTCCAGAGATGTAACAGGGGACTGCAGGAACTGTGAGCAGTGCCACAGGGTAGGCAAGGCAGGAGACAAGGTGAAAGCCCCTTTGATGTCTTTGCCTGTGATTGAGGAGCCATTTCAGAGGGTAGCTGTGGATATTGTGGGGCCTCTGAGTACCCCAAGTTCCATAGGGAAAAAGTATATCCTAGTGGTAATAAATTATACTACTAGATAACCTGAGGCAGTGGTTCTGTCCTCCATTGAGGCAGAAAAGCTGGCAAATGCTTTGTTAGAGATTTTCAGCAAGGTAGGTTTCCCAAAAGAAATACTGACTGACAGAGTTACCAATTTCGTGTCAGACCTGCTGGCTTGGCTGTGGAAGTACTGTGGGTTGAAGCACCCAAAGACCACCACCTGCCATCCCCAGACTAATGGTCTTGTTGAGAAGTTAAACTCTACACTTCAGACCATGCTACAGTCATTTGCAGACCAGTTTAAGAGGGACTGGGACAAATATTTGCCCCATCTGTCGTTTGCTTACAGAGAGGTTCCCCAAGAATCCACATGTTGTTCACCTTTTGAGTTGTTGTATGAGCATTGGGTGAGGGAACCTCTAGATTTGATTTGAGATGAGTGAGAGGGTGAGTGTGAATCCCACAAGGAGTCTGTTGTGGTATATGTCCTAAACCTCATTACAAGGCTCAGAGAATGCACGGGCTTGGCCCAGGAGAACCTGGCAGAAGCCCAACAGCAGAAAAAGGTCTGGTATGACAGGACTGCTCGAGCTAGAGAGTATGCTGTGGGGCAGCAGATTATGGTTCTCATTCCTGTTAGACACAACAAGCTGCAGGCAGCTTGGGAGTAACCCTACAAGGTGGTAAGGGTAAGTGATGTTAACTTCATGGTAGAACTGCTAGACAGGAGGCAGGGGCAGAGATTGTACCATGTTAACATGATGAAACCTTACCATGCTAGGGAGGCCCTTGTGCTAAGTATTGGCAATAGGAGGCAGGAGGAGTCTGGGGGGTATCTATGGCTACAGGAAGCCAGCCAGGACAATCCCAGATTACTATGGTGGAGCCTGGGGTTGCAGGCATATGATGGGACAGTGCAGTATGGTACTGGGGTCAGCAATGCCAAGATAGATGGAATCTTATGACAAGGAATGGGGTAAGGTATTCCCAGATAGAGTCAACCCTCTCAAGTGATGTTTCTCAAGGGTCACTTGAAAAACTAGCTTGAGTTCTCGTGGGGGGGGGGGGTGATAAACCAAAATGCTGCCAGCCAAGCTAGCTGGAATTATGTAAATAATTATATGTCACTTGAATATATTAATATGATTTATATAGAAATGTGACACTGCCACACCTGCTATCTGGAATTTTGTAACTAATCATATGCCATTTGTGAATATTAATATGATTCATATGCTTGTCTTACAAATGTAAGAGAACTATATGCTAAGTGTATATTAAACTGCTGGTGCAGAATTGTGTGTTGAACTGTATGTTATGTACTGAGCTTCAAGAATGTAACCACAGTGTACCCTACTGGAAAATAACAGAAATGTATATAAACTATATTAATGGTAGAAGTTGGAACATATAGAGTTACCTTGCAAAACTTCAAGAAAATAAATTAAAAGTGTTTTACGATGTGCTATAAAAGTCAGTTTCAAGGCAGCAAGGAGACAGGATGTCTAGAGCTAGGAGTTTCTTTCTATTGTCTTGAAACAGAAATAATTACTAGGTTTAAAATGTGAAAGTGTTTAACTGTTTTACGACTTCTAGTTCTAGGCAAACTTTTGAGCGATATGTACTTCTCACACAGAGATACTAAAAATTCTGTTGGTATCTGTTAGCCTGAGAACTGAAGGCAGGTGACAAATAGTGATGTCATCCAGCTGACCCAGCAGTAATGTTTTGATATTAATTTGGAAACTCTCTCAGAGACTGTGCATTTTGTATTTGTCTTTGGACATGGAAACATCCTCTCATCAGCACTTGCCTTGCTAATAGTAAGTAACTAAGGAAAAGTATCTGTTAGATATAGATAGGAATATAGTAAATATTAGTTTAGATGTTTTCTGTATTTGTTTGAGACTGTCCTGCAATGTTGTTTTAAAATATTTCCTGTGATTCTGACCTGTGTAGTCACTCTGCTGAGTTATTAAATATTGTCTTGTGCTTTTATTATTAAATATATTTAAACCTTTTAATTGTGGGTGGTTTATTTAGAGATATTTAAGCTCTTAGAGTACTTGCATATGTATTTGGTGACACATTGTGGGCCACTCCTAAATAGACTTGAAAGTCTTGATCACACTTACCATTTGGATAATAGTAACATTACACAGTAGAATTGGTCACCCTTTGGGAAAGCCCTTATAGTAGCTGATAAGTAGTGGTTGGTGGCAGCTGGTACTGCCTTATAGTCTGGGCAGAAGGGGGCATAGTTAGTAAACCTGTACTAGCCTTCCCCAGGAGTGTCTGTGTGTTTGTATATAAATCAAATCTAAAAGTGTGTGTGTGTGTGTGTGTGTGTGTGTGTGTGTGTGTGTGTGTGTGTGTGAGCTAGTGAGCTACTTGGGCAGGGACAGGAAGCACTAGTTGGACAGAGAGGGTGCTGGAAGTTTTGGCTTGATCACTCGGCTGAGATCTTAACCCTATAGCTGTGCCAGTGGGGAGTCTTATTGGGGATCTGGAGAAAGAGGGAGAAACCAGCCCCAGACTAACTGTGATCTCTGTGTGCTCTTAAGGGAAATTGTATTTTACTGTGTGTGTACTTGTCATCTTCCCAATGTGTACATCCCTCACTGGTGCTAGTGGTGAGGATTGAAGCTCCTTGATTACTGGGCCAGTGCAGGGACATCACAATAGAATAGCATGCAAATTACATATAAATACTCCTGTGATGAAGTCCCATTAACATTGAGGGATGAAAGTGCTTAGTTTGCTATTTTAACAGTTTTAATAAAGTCTTTACATTTTACATTTGTTGCCTGATTTGTATTTGATTTAAGGAGTGGTGAATTGGACTCATTGGCATGCCTTTGTGTTTTATCCTGGTGCATTAAGCTACAAGAAGATTTTGTCTGTCTGCTGTTTTTATTTTCTTATTTGGTCCTAGAGTCTGCATTATGTTACAATAAGATTTTGGCTGCAAGGCATTTTTACTTTTTACTTGGTCCTACAGTCTACTACTATGACCCACAGCAAAGTTTCCTGAAGTTTGGCTCTGTTTTTTTGAAGTTTGTTTTCTGTTGCTTTAAGTGAAAATGGAAGCTAACTGCATTGATAGTGTGTGAACAGTAAGTTAAGATAACTGGGAAAATTATTAGCATGCAGTTCTGTTAAAAATTAAATTATACCGAATGCTTTTTTAAACATGTTTATTGAATTATCCCTTAAGGCATAGGCTAACACACATGTATATGAAAGAAAACAAACCATATTAATACTTAGTTCAAACATTATGCATCACATATATACTTTTGTATAATTATCAACAATTAAATATTACACAAATTGCTCAATTCCTGACTTCCCTTAAAAATCACTTCTCCTCCTCCGAAACATTATTCTGCATGTATTGTTCCCAAAATTTCCATTTTTTTTGCTTGCCATTTGTGCCTACCCTTTTCTAAAGACCCCATTTCCAGTTGTTTTATCTCTCTAACTATATTCACTTCTTCTATTACAGTTGGTTTATAGTTTAATTGTCATTTATTGAAAGTGCTTTTTTTGGCAGCCACCATAATTAGACTCAACAAGGTCTTACTACATCTAGGCAATTCAGATCATGCATCCCAGCTAAAAAAAAAAAAAAAATTCCTTAGTCACATCAATTTGCTCACCTAATATTTTTGACAGAGTAGTCTATAGGGAAATTCCAGAAATCCTAGCAAAACACCAGAACACACAGCCACGGGCTAAAAATATTTAACTGGAAGTAGTAAAACAGTAGAGATTTTTTTTTTTAAATCTGTTGACTCTACACTCCCAAAACATATGTTCCCAGTTACATCCTTTCCCCATCACACCTTCAGCATTTGCCATCTACTTGAGAAAATAATTCTTTGATGTATAAAATTATCTATACAGACACTTTTAGGGCCGAAGTCCTACATCTTCTAGACATTATGGCATATTTGGAAGCCATACACATATCCCCTTATTGGGCGACCGTGGTGGTGCAGTGGTTAGCATTGTCACCTCACGGCAAGAAGTTCTCTGGTTCTTTTCTCGGCTGGGGTGCCTTCTGTGTGGTGTCTGCATGTCCTCCCTGTGGTTGCTTGGGTTGCCTCCGGGTGCTCCGGTTTCCTCCCACATCCCAAAGACATTCTGTAGGTGGATTGGATACTCTAAATTGGCCCTAGGTTTGAGTGTGCGCATGTGTGTGCCTTCTGTGGAAGGTTGGTTGCTGGAGCTGGCAACTCGACACCATAAAAATCCTCTGCCAATCGTTATGCGGACTGTTGCCCCATTGTGGTGACCCCTAAACATAATAAGCCAACAGGAAATGATGATGATACCCCTTATTGTTTACTTGTGAATTGTTTATCCAGTCTGTCTTCCCAGCCTTTTCTAACTTCCTCTGACTGATTCCTATAGTTATCATGTACTATTTTATATGTCCCGAAAATTATCCATTTTTTATCAGCCGCTTCTGTTCTAGATTCAACTAAAAACTGTACCAGAGCAGGTATTTTACTTTGGATTCCCATATCCCTTTCTCTTTGCCCATACTGTGATATCAATACCTAATATGGAAGGCAGTCTCTAGCCTACAGTCCAAACGTCTTTTTGGCCTCTTCCCGTTCTACTACTTTTCCCTGTCTAGTGATTTACTCTCAGTATCTTGGATCCTTTCCCAGTTTCCTCCAGTAAATTCCAGCCCCATCTTGCCTATTTTCTGTACTCCTAACTGAAGCCACCTTATTGGCAGAATCTCCTTTCCCCATTCTCAGGGCGACTTAGTTCTTAGAATACTTTCTGCTACTTTATGAATGTTATTCTCCTTAAGAATCTGCATCCACTCTCTACTTCTTTCTTGAATTTCCTCTTGCTTCATCATCATCCCTTTCCACTTTAAACTATATCTTTCTATTTGCATTATGTATCTGAGCCTTAATTGGGCAGCTCTATAATATCCCTTCAAATTAGGTAATACTACTACCTCTTTGTTCCGTTGGAAGGATCGATTATCCCACCTGACCTTTGCCCTGTTCCACTCCCAGATAAAATTCTTCAACTCTTTAGTAATTAGTGCCCACAACTTTTCCTCTGGTTGATTGAAATATGGCTGACCTATACATAAAAATAAAGGGACTAAAACATGTTCACTGCTTGTATCTTGTTATCCATATTTATAAACACAAGCTTCTAGTTTATCAGTTTTTGTGTTATCTTTTGTTTAGTCTCTTCCCACATATCTTTAGCTGCCATAACAGAATCCTTTTTAACACATACTTCTAAATACTGCATTTTATTGTGTCAACAACAATAAGGGTATTGCTGAACCAATTCATGTGTGGTATAAAGTTTACAGCTAAAGCCTTTGTTTGTCTTCATTAATTTTATAACCCCCCCCACCCCCATTTTTTCTCTACAAAGCTGAGATGTCCTTTTCTGGTTTTATCAGGTGCAAAATAATATTGTCTTCAAATAAAGACACATTTTCTTGATTACCATACAGAGTCCTTTACTTTGTTTGCCAATGGCTCTAAATATAATGCAAATAACAAAGGGGAAAGATGACACACCTGCCTTGTTCCTTTGTTCAGACACAATTTATCCCTCATATATTCTCCTAATTAACCTTATTATTGTATCAGGGAATGCAAATGCTTCCATTGCCCTACTCATAAAATCCCAGGTTACTCTGTTGAATGCTTTCTCTGCATCAAGACCCAACGACTGTGGTATTTTCTTATACTCCACTTCCTTCTGGATCATCATTATTCTATTAGTGCTGTCAAATGTTTGCCTCCCCTCCACAAACCTACATTGATCCATATCCTTTCAGAACCCACCATTGTATAGCACTAAAAAGCCTAAATTGGTAAAAACTGCCTCATCAACTAACACATACACAACTTTTTATCACATAAAAATTATCCAGCACCCATATGCCTGCGCAGCAATAAAAATATTCTACAAAACTATGTTCCCAGTCAGTCATTGTGATCCAGTGACCAAAAACTCCTGTCTGTCTACCAGCCTAGCAAATCTGCTCCACATTGTCTGTACTCATATGAGGTTGCCAAGGCATGGAACTCATTTCCTGTATCCATCTGGTCAATACCCTCCCTCCATCCAAAACCACTCTGAAAGACTTTCCAGCTAATATCTGGCTCTGTCCTTGCTGAAAACCAGGATAAATTATATCCTTAAATGTGAATAAGTACCTTTTCATTCCTTATGTCTCCTTATTCTCCCTTCTTCACTTCTGTATTTCTATCAAATTCTCTTCCCTGACTTTCTCTCTAAATATTCCATAAGCCTGTTTTCCTCCACTTCATATTGCATTTCCTCATTGCACTGCACTAACTTACATTTAATTTCTCTACAGACTCTCCAAAATTTCTTTAAGTATTAAAAGATTGTTATATAACTTGGATCAATTCTTAACTAATGTTTTTTATGTCTAATTTGTTATAATTATTTAAATTGCAGATTTTTTTGTTTTATTTTTGAAGATTGCAAAATTATTGATCTTAAAACTTTTTGCAATAATTTGGTGCTTTTCTCTCCGGGCCTCTGCTGAAAATAGACTTCTACCCAGTTGGACATTCCCTGAAATCAAATGTCAATAAATAAATAAAAAAATAAATATTTATCAATTTTTGCAAAACCTTTGTCATTGTTTTAGTGATTACAGACATAAACACTTTATAATCATGGTTTTAAACTGAAATGGCCCTATAATAAGCTGTGTCTGATGGGTCTTTACCATCTTTAGGTATTACATCCGCCACAGCTTTCCTCCAGGATATTGATGCTTCCACTCCTTTTAAAGTATTGTAAAAAAAACTTCCAGAGCTTTATCACTTTCTTCCTTCCTAGCTTCCAAACTTCCATAGGAATAACATCTATTCCTGGAGACTTTCTTGTAGATTGATTATACATCACCATTTTTATCTCATCTCCTCCTGTCTAAACTGTTTATTGTTGAGCCTCATCTACCTCTAATCTTGGCATACTTATGTCTTCCATAAATATTTCCAATTGTGCCTATTATGAATTTTCACATTCCTCTGCTTTATGCACATTTTCATCAAATTTCCAAACCATGTGTAATACCACTATGGGATCTTTGATTTTTTTTTGTTATATGTTCCCTAAGTTTGGCAACAACCCTTTCTACTTTCTGTTCCTAAGTCATTGTGCTAAGAGTTTTTTTTGCTCTGGAATTATTATCAAAAAATCAGATATTCATTTGTTTCTCTTTAGCACTCTGTAGTTGTGCTTCTTCTTTTGAGAGATTCCCCTTATTCTGCAATAATTTAACCTTTGTCAGCCACTCTAAATAATTTTGTTACTTCTTAACCTTATATTTTAACGTGTATGTTTGCAGAAGACATTAACATTTAGTCTTAAGAAAAATTGCATTGGCTATCTTTAAAATAAAACTTAATTATGCCTTGTTCTAGTAAATGCATTAAAGTATTTAGTTATAAGAAAAGTTGATATCCCTTCCAATGATTTCATATTTTATTTTTACTGAGCTGTTTGCCCTTTCTCCTTTTAATTTTATGTTTCTCTCAGCAAACGATGTTTGGACCTCTCAGTTTATTTCCTTTACTCAGCTTGCTTCCATGGAAACAAGAGCAAAATTTAGAGCTACCATCAAATGTAATTATCTCAACTGGCACTGAAATGTATTTGCTTAAAGAAAACTATTCATTACATTGTGGTCTCTTATACTTTAAAAATCTCACCTGCTTACACACACACAAAAATTAGATTAAGTCAATGATGTTAATCAAGACATTCACCTATGCAAAAATAAAAGGAAACATCTCAAGTCTGCATATTATAATCAGTGCACTTTTACACCACACCCCTCAATAACCCAAGATTACAACCTATTGACTTAAATGTGCTTTTGTCCAGCCTTTTTCCCTCTTTTACACTGTAATGCCTACATATTTTAAAACCAAAAATGACCAAAAGGATCTGTTTACTTTAGTATCTTTATTAGGCACAACAATGACTGAAAATGCTTTACTATATAACATGCAATTTTTTATCATGAAATGTTTTATATCAATACTGTTAAGAACAAAATTTGTTTTACTTACAGTTACCTTTTCCCCTTTTCTCATTTTCCTTTCTTTTTTCTTCTTAGTGTCTTCCAAACATTAATGCCATGATGTGGAGCATATGCCTGTCAGTTGCCCAACAAGTTTAGCACAGTCAGCAAAAATACAATCTTTCTCAGCCATTTTTTTTCTTGTAAAGCCCCAGACTATGGTTCAAGTCCAAGGCAATCCCAATTCTTCTGTATTTTATTCTGTCTATCAAGCATTTTCCTTTGGAACATTGGAAAAGGTTTCAGTGTCTCTCCATAAACTTTACTATCAGAAAAATGAGAAGCAGATTCCCCTTCTGTTTGATGGCTCACCCCTACTTGGACAAACTTAGCCTGTTCTTCACCAAAAATTACTTTGATCCTCCAGGAGACAGCTGGACAGAGCAGCTTGAATATCACACCTAGCTCTCAACATTCCCTGATTGTTGAAATAAATTTGCTTCTCTTCTGTCTGGTGTACAGGAAATAATCATTTTCTCCAAGCACTCTACTGTCTCCAGTTTTTTAAGACATTGCTTTTCTGTCACAATTTTGTCAGGATCAACTCTTTCTGCTGGTATGATTGCATCTTTGCTAATACAGGTCTTAGCTGCTTTCTCATGGCCAGGTTTGGAGAATATTCATGATGTGAACTCTCAATTAACAAATCCTACAGTGGAATACCAGTCCAGTTACTTATTTGTGCTTTCATAAAATTGATACAGTCTGTTCCTTCCAGTTTCTCATGGATAGCAGAAAATCTTAGGTTTTCTCAGCATCCTCTGTCCTCTAACTCTACTTTCTGAAACAGCCCTTCTTGAGCAGTCAGATACTCGGACAACCTTATCTTCATTTTGACATCTGATTTTTGCAATTTAATCATTTCATCTGAATAGCTGTTTAAAGCTTCTTCCATTTTTCCAGACCTTTTGTTATTTGAGTTGATATACACTTTCAATGTTTCATTTATTTTAATCAACTCTGAACACATCTGACTTATTTTTCCTCCAAATTACTGAAAGCTATCTCTTGTACCAAAGCTGAACTGCTTTTTGCTGAACACCTGTAAGTTTCTTCCCAGTCAGTGTCTTTTTCTTCACCTTTCAGGCTCTCTGAGTTTCTTCTTTGTTGGCATCCAGTCAGTGTACTTACTAGCCATTAAATGAGTTTTACAGAATTAAAGTCCCTATCCACATGTTTCTTTTTTCACACTGGGAGGGTTGAAATTAAGGGTGCAGTTTACTAAGGAAATAATGTATGAAAATATGTAAACGGGGAAGTTATGTAGTGTGATTTATGCAAATAAATGTAAAGCATTAAAGGAGCTATTTTTCCTAGAACAAGAAACTACTGATTATGTATGTAGTGATTTTAAACATTACAACTTTGTGTAAAGGAAACAAAGTGCTGTTTTGCATAAGAAATAGCTATGTAGTAGTCATACAAGGGAAGCTTGTGCATAAAAAGTGATTTATCTAAATGGAACAAAATGGTATTATTCATACAAATGCTATGCATTGATTAAGGCTATCACTATGGGAAATGCGCAGACAAATCTGATTCAGAAATATGTATCTGATACTAACCTATGCAAAAGCATACCAAGTCTATCAGTATGACACAATCTATACAAATGATAAGAAGTCCCAGAATAGCACAGCTAAAACTATTCAAAACTGTATCTACTACATACCATGGCTGTTAACTAACATTTAACAATTTGCATTTTGTTCACCAAACAGGTCAAAGAAAATTGCACCTCATGTTCCAGTGTTGCTATAAATTTATCCAATTCATAAGGCAATCCCCAAAACAGACAGCTGCACAAGGAGCCAATCACATGAAAGGCTGTGCATCTCTACCACTGTTCAGATGTATACATATAGCTGGGCACAGACCATAAAAGAAAACAGAACATAACTGAAGAAAATGTATTTCTGTATTCTATAGTGCTATAAACCTATCCCATCCATAGGGCAACCCCCAAAATATACAGCTTTACAAGGAGCCAATTACATGAAAAACTGTGCATTTCTACCACTGTTCTGATGCATACATATAGGTGGATACAGACCATATGAGAAAACATGTATTTCTGTAATCTGTATTGCTATAAATCTGCCCCATCCTAGGGCAATCCCAAAACATACAGCATTACAAGGAGCCAATAACATGTAAAGATGTGTATCACTGTGGCTAGAAAGCTGTTTGCTTTGTTAACTCAGTTTTCCCTGCCTCTATAAATATAATGTGTTTACACAGTTCTTGGCTCATTTCCATAGATCTCACAAACAGTTGGCTTGTATCCAGTGCAATCCTAACAAATACATACTTTATATTTTAATTGTTGTACTTTAATAAGATATTTAAAAGAACTGCTACTGTATTTCTGAATTATTTATTATATCTTTGTGCCCTTTATCATTGCAAAGAGACTTGCTTTTCACTGATCTTGCTGCTGGTTTCCCCTGCAGTGTAGTGATGTTAAAGTGTATGTCTCTAGGTAGTTAGTTTGATTGTCATGTTTGAATTCACTTTGGGGGTAACTGTAGTCTCATTTTACAATAAGAAGGCCTGGGACTGATTTTCTAGTGGCTGTAAAATGTGGCCTGGTCTGTCTGAGCTGGGGATTACACAGGAAGGCTTTAAAGTGTGACTGCTTGATTGGTTAGTGAGCTATTCACTTTGTTTAGTCAGTTTTCTCTGCGTCTGTTAATTTGATTTGCACAACAGTGCTTCACACAGTGGTGGTTAACAGTGCTTCACACAGTGGTGGTTAATAATGCCTTGTATACACACAGGCACTCAGAACTGAAAATTCCCATATGCAACTACCACTGAAATTTTCACAGTACTTAGTTGCGCAAAGTGCAACTAGCCATACAATGAGGAGCTCCCACCACAACTTTGGTTTTAAATAGGCCAGACTATAGTATATACTCTTGCACAGCAACCAAGCTAGGTAGCTCTAAACCCCTTCTGTACCATCCCTTTGTAGAACAAGAAATGTGGATCCATAGTCATGGGTGTGCACTTTCCTGCTATCTCTCCAGTGAGCCTGGTGGATATGAACATTCCAAGACAATGTAGCTATTGTCTCATGTTTACTGTCATCCACTTAATTCTTGAACAAACTCTTATGTTGTTTGAGAGATGTAGTTACATAATGCCACTGGTGGCAATGCTCTCATGTACAAGTACCTAAAATAACAAACAGGTTGTCTGTAACACACACACACACACACACACACACACACACACACACACACACACACACACACACACACACACACACACACACATGCACAAACTGTAGATGCCTCACATAGTATGGACCAGACCCGTAGACCCACATATCCTGTAGCTCTTAAATATAATCTCTCTAAACCATAAAGACCTTCCAGACATTGCACAAACAAAATGTATCCTCAACAACCTCTATAGCATTCCAGAAAATTATCACCCTACGCAACACATACGGCCACATCCTATGATGTCTCACCTTCTCAGCACATAAGCCACACCCCCAGACAATCCAATGTTTTAGTCATAGAAAGCTCCATTATAAGACACACCACTGTCCCACTCACCAGGCTGAGTAAGGAGAAAGTCACGGTCAGTTGTCTGTCAGAGGCCAGGATCTAAATAAGACAAAAGTTGAGTAAAAGACCTTTATAAAACACCAACAAAGCTTTCAGGTTTAACAACCCTTTTTCAATGCATAACATCAGGTACAATAAAACACGCCCATTTATACAAACTATCTAGCATGTGACCTACAGCCATAATCACATGATAGTAAACCATTAACCTTGTATAAACATCTAAAAATCTAAGAATCTATACATATATACACATTAAAAACATCCAAAATAGTCAGATATCTAACTATAGTTTTATTTGTTAGGTTAAAGGTTAATGGTTTACTATCATGTGATTATGGCTGTAGGTCACATGCTAGATAGTTTGTATAAATGGGCGTGTTTTATTGTACCTGATGTTATGCATTGAAAAAGGGTTGTTAAACCTGAAAGCTTTGTTGGTGTTTTATAAAGGTCTTTTACTCAACTTTTGTCTTATTTGGATTCTTCTGGACCTGTTTTTGCAATTGAATCGTGACTGAGCGTTTATTCAGTTGAGTTTTTGTCACAGCCTACAACATTTATCTTAATATTGAGCTGTTATCGTGTCTCTAATATACTACAGCCATTTACCGTGAAATATGGACTATCAGAATCGACTTAAGTCTCTTTTTGATAAAGAAACTAACCCTCTATTACTTCTAACTGTAAGTAATGTGACAACAATAGACATGGAATCTGTTTCAACAGTAGAGAATATTGACTTTGAACGACAGCTGCAGATACTTGAAAGAAAAATGGGAGCATTCAAGCGTCTGCAGTGGCAGCGCTTTAGTTTTGATGCCTATATAAAACAAGGCATAGCTCCACGTGGGTTGCGAATTCAAAAAATGCCGTCCTACGGTAATACGTACCCTGAGCTCCTAAAGCAATGGCAATGCCTAAATCTGCAGCTAAGCAAAGACTATATGCTGCTAATGAACAACTTTTTTGGTAAGATAGAGGAACAATTAAAAATGGAAATTATAAAGAAGGAAGAAGAATTATTGTCCATTCCCGATATGGGCAATAAACAATTGCTTTATGACTCCATGATGGAGAGACTAAGATCCCTGGATGATCGTCTTGAAGTGGTAAAAAAGAGGAAGCTGCTAAGGGACATGGGCGACTATCAGCTGGGGAATATTTTCTCATGGCCCAGGAATGAGGTATCTTATAAATCGCAAGATCGTGGGATTCCAGCGAGTAATGTGGCAGCAAAAAATAGAACAGCACTGTTAGCAGAACAAGAACCTGCTAAAATGCAACTTGACTCACTAGACGACTTTCCTGTACTTGAAACTGCGTCTTTAAATCTACCGGCAAGTGAGGAGATAAACACTACATCCGGATTGGATGTTGATTACATACGTACAGCGTCTGAAGTTCCGGATATAGCACAAGATGCTGAACCCCTTAGTGCAGCAAGTAACGCTATAGTAAACAAAGACGGGAAGACGAATTTGGTACCAATAGCGTCACAGAAAACTATACCGAACTTCTTTATGAAGCCATTCCAGCTACAGCAAGCAGAGAGAGTGAAGGATAAAGAGAAACGAGATGTAGCCAGGTCATCGTCAAGAGGGAGAACGACGTTTAGAGATACAGATAGAGTAGTGGACTCTAAGCGTAAAAATAATAGTCCACCAAAACAGTCCAAGCTAGCCAAACGTTAATGGCAGGAGTAATTAACTTATCAGCGTTTGCACTAAGTACGGAGCATATGGATATACTTGGAAAAGGACTGGGCTTCATACCCACTCAGAAAGAGGACATGGTAAAAATACTTACAGATTTAAAGCTCTTTATTAGATCAATAGCACTTAAATTGATTTTCAAAAGTAATAGTTATGATATTGCTATATGTAAAAGGCGCAGTACATTTATTCCCAGCTATCCACCAGTTCTAATTGCATTTAATAATTTATGTGAATCAGAAATCAGAAAAATATATGATTTTGAGAAAGTTAGTTTAAGGTTTAATACTACTCAGGCAGAACACAAAGCAATGTATGAATTAAAAAATAATCCGAATATGATAATAAAGAAGGCAGATAAGGGAGGTGCCATAGTAATTATGGATAAACCTATGTATGTACAGTCTGTCATGCTATTGCTTAGAGATGAAACAGCATTTAAAGAAGTATCTTTACTAGAAGTTAAGAAATGTATTAGCTATGTAAATATGTGTATTTATGATCTTCAACTAACAAACGACATTACACTAGATCTTTTTCACTTTTTTACTGTTTCATGCCCCATTATACCTCAACTATATGGAGTCCCTAAAGTACATAAATCTAGGGATACCCCCCCTATGAGACCGATTGTCTCTGGAAGGGGCTGGGTGACTGAACCAATCTCTTTTTATTTACAAAAACAGTTGCAGCCTCTACTAACTAAGTGCAATACTGTACTTAAAGACACTTCAGATTTTTTGTATAAACTGAGACAATGCTACCTGAAGTTAAAAGAATCAAGGATAAATACTGATAATATATATATGGTAGTTATGGACATTAATTCATTATTTACAGTCATTCCCAATGACTATGGTGTAGACTCCATTAGAAGATTTTTAGTACATCACTCAAGCTTCACAGTAAGGCATACTGAGGTTATCTGCCTATTATTAGATCTAGTGTTAAAAAATAATATCTTTCTGTTTGATAATAATTATTATCTACAATGCACAGGGGTAGCAATGGGAACGCCCGTTGCGAATACATACGCAAATATTGTACTTAATCAATGGGAGAGAATATATGTGAATGACGGTGAAAAGTATTTAAATGAAAACCTCATTTTCTATCAGAGGTTTGTAGATGACTGCTTCTTACTTTGGAAGGGATCTATGCCTGACCTTATGGAATATATATCATTTTTGAATACTACAACCAAATTTTTGCGATTTAAGGTTGAAGTTTCCAATGAGTCTGTAAACTTTTTAGATGTTACAGTTATAAAAAATAATAATGTTATAGAAACAAAGGTTTTTAAGAAAGAGGTAGCATCCAATAGATATTTATATGGAACTAGTATGCATGCCCCCCATGTATTCAAAGGTATAGTTAAAGCCCAAATGGCTAGAGTCAGTAGACTGAATACTAATGACGAAATATTTTTGAAACAGATCGACGAGATCAGTGATGACTTTATAAGAAGTGGTTATTCTGAAAACCTACTTATGAGTGTGAAAAAACATATTCTAACACATAGGGATACACTATTTAAACCTACTTTCCATACAACTACCAATCAGGGAGATGCAACTAAGGGGTTTTCAGATACTGATGCGACTGTAAGATTCACGATGTCATTTAATTCAATGACATATGCCATTAGAGACATAATAACTAAATATTGGAAAGTTTTATTAGCACAAGAGGAAATTAAGTCAATAATAGGAGATAGACCTCGATTTAGCTATCGTAATATGAAAACATTAAAATACATATTGGGGTATAAAGATTTTAATAATACGAAAGCTGTAGGGGGTACAATATTAACACCTGGAACCCATGCCTGTCATAATTGTAGTTGTTGTGAGGACATATTTAAATATGCAAATGATAGACCATGTTACTTAAATGTTGAAAGTTTTGTGAATCCTATATCAAAGAGAATCTATAAATTCTATGCTCATGGCACATGCATTAGTAATAACATAGTATATTTGGCAACCTGCGAGATATGTTCATCTTTCTACGTGGGAAAGACCACTAGGAGACTTAAAGATAGAATTATAGAGCACAAATCAAGTATTAGACTATGTAATGAAAATAATGCTCTATACAAACATATCAAGATGCATGGAATCAATCATAGATTTAAATTCAGAATTATTGAACAAGTAGTAATAACAAATAGGGGTGGGGATCTGTCCAATATACTAGACTTAAAAGAGTATGATTGGATAGTGAGATTAGCGGCTGATATTGAACCAGGGTTAAATGCAAGTGTTTCTATAAAACCCATTTTAACTAAGATACAACATACTAGGTTAAAATAAAATAAAATAAAATAAATAAAACTATAGTTAGATATCTGACTATTTTGGATGTTTTTAATGTGTATATATGTATAGATTCTTAGATTTTTAGATGTTTATACAAGGTTAATGGTTTACTATCATGTGATTATGGCTGTAGGTCACATGCTAGATAGTTTGTATAAATGGGCGTGTTTTATTGTACCTGATGTTATGCATTGAAAAAGGGTTGTTAAACCTGAAAGCTTTGTTGGTGTTTTATAAAGGTCTTTTACTCAACTTTTGTCTTATTTGGATTCTTCTGGACCTGTTTTTGCAATTGAATAGAGGCCAGGATCTGTCAGATCATGCACGCACTTAGCTCATTAAGCCACAAGTATCAGTATGACTCTGTCATAATCCATGTAGATGCAAATGACCTCAGACATACCTCCCTGGACTACATGAAGAGAGATATCACTATGTGACCCAGGCCTGTAGGAGCCTAGCATTGAGCGACATTCTACCTTCTCACAGGATGATGCCACAATATAATCAGAAAATAATTGACTTTGACAATTGTTAATTCAATTAAAAAATAATAAATTGTTAATGTTTGAATGGTGCCATTCAAAGGGGATACAATGTTTGTCAGTCTGGGACAATACAGATGACAGACTATGCTACTTTGCAGTAGATGGTCTGTACCTGTCCCCTCTGGAATTTTGAATATTGGTTGAAATCTTGTCCTCCTCCATACTGCTTTTTCAGGCATTGCCAGCCTGATAAACCTACCAACAGAGCTAAACCATCCCAGGAAAATCTGTAGGTGTTACCACTCAATGCCAGGAGACTAAACAAGAAACTCCACTGCCTGGAAGCTCACCTCACCCTGGACAATGTAGATGTCTGTGCAGTTACTGAGACATGGTTTAAAGCCACAGAGAGCATACCCCTCAGCTGTCCAGGTTTTTGCAGAATGTTCAGATTTTTGTCTCATATTTTCAGTCAGTTTCTCATAAAATTTGTGGTTTTCTGGCAAACCACTGAAGATTGAAGTTACTAAATAATAGCATACATTTGAATTTCAGACTTTATAGTCACAGAAAAGCATGCTAACATAAATCCTGTTATTGCAGCAACTGTCTAAGTTTTTAACAGCAATATTTAAAGTTTGTCCCTATTTTTGAGCCTTTGTTCCCCCATTATTTTAGTCTTTGTCCAGATTTCTAGTGGTAAGAGGTTGACAGGTCCAGCAGTGCAGGGCTACAATGTCTTCCACACATTTAGACCCACTACTGCACAGGAAGAGACAAAAGGTGGAGATATCTCTAGTTACATTAAAAACAAAACACCACAAGACTGGTCAGTATGATGGGCTTCAGCTTCTCCATGTCCAAGTTACCTTATACAAAGTCCCATGCAAGCCACAAGTCCTCCTCTATGATTCAGGAAAATCATAATGCATACTTACATGTACAAGAATTGCTCTCAGTTCAGCCTAACACCATACTCATGAATGACTTTAACTACACCAATACAAATTGGGAATCATATACAACTCCTAACATGCAGACCCCAAAGATTTCTAAAGTTTGTAAATACAAACACCTTGGACCAGCTAGTCTGTACACCCACTAGGGGCACAAACATCCTTGACTTTGTCCTCACAAACATGGCAGAACACTGCACCCTAGTGTAATATCCTCACTAGTCAGATGAGACCATAAAGTTGTCTCCTTTGCAGTAAAGGTAAAACTGAGGACATTGGCTAACCCTGGAGCTTTTAGGAATTATTTTAGGGTACACATCATACTAGTAAGTAATACCCTGGCAAAATTTTCAAGCCCCATCATACTTTAAGAACACCACTGCCTATGTGGAATCATTCACAGAAACCCTGTATAATCATATTAACAGCTGCACAGAGACAGCTGCACTTACCAGAATTAAGCATGGGATCGGCTCAAAAAACAAGCCTCCCACAATCAATAGGTTGTATAACAATATGGCAAAAATTAAGAGGTGCAATGTCCAACAAGGTAAAACGTCCATCATCAACCTAAACAAACAACTAAATAGAGATAATAAAGTCCTCCAAAGCCAAATTTGAGGTAAAATTACCATCCTAGGCCAAGGACAATTACAGAGGTTTCTTCCTCCTGGCTAACAAATTTAGTTCAGATTTTACCCCCCCCCCCCCGCCCCATGTCCCTCAGGAAATACCCACATCCATAGCATTCCAACTATCGCTAGAGAGCAGGTACTCAAGACACTCTCCAAAACCAAGAACACTGCATCATTAGGTCCCAAAATATCCCAGGATACCTCCTTAATAGCATGAAACATGAGCTACTGGAATGACTAGAAACACTATTTAAGCATAACCCCCACACAAGCTTCATGTCAAATGAATGGAGGACTGAAATGGTTATCCCACTGAAAAAAGGTGGGCCATCCATGGACCAGGGGAATTATTGACCCAGAAGACTGACTAGCCTGATATGCAAAGCTATGAAGAGAATAATCATGGATATGCTAAATGACAACACAGGTAACCTTCAAATATTGAACCCAAATCAGTTAAAGTTTGTCAAGAGTACACATTGCTTAGTTAGCCTGATGGGCATATTTGAGAAAGTGACTAAAGCAATGGATGAGGACAAAATGGTGCATACTGCTTACCACAAGTTAGCCAAGGTACTTGATACAATACCTCACTCAGGCATTGCAGAAAAGCTCACTAAAGTAGTATAAACCCCTACATCACCCACTGAATAACCAGCTGGCTTACAGACAGGACCAAAGAAGTTAAAACAGGGAAGCCTTCCCCCACAAAAAGGCCGTTAACTAATGGGTGCCTTGGGGCTCAGTGCTGGAGCTGCTCCTGTTTAGCATCTACTTCATTGAGGTCAGGGCTAACATCAGGGCTGACATCATGGCTGACCATGTTTGCAGATGATTAAAATCTGGGTACAGTCACTGAATACACCAAGACACAAATATCCTCTGAGAAGTCTAATGCGGACTTATAACTAGTGCCAGAGTTATGGTCTAAAACTCAATGCCATATAGTGCATCATAGTATCTTTTGGATAGACGGCTATCCTAGCAAACATCCCTAAGAGCAGACTATGTAGTCAGATATTTGAGAAAGCATGTAGACGGTGATTGGGCATTTGATTATCATGTGCCTACTGTAGTCAGGAAATCATTCTATAGTATCTAGATCCAAATTTGTCATTATTCTATTGTTCTTTGCTCTCATAAGACCAAATCATTGAGTACAATGTCCCATTCAGTATGTACCTGGGCATGTATATGCAGCAACTAAAGAGTCCTCAGAGGTTCCTCACAAAAAGAATACATGATGTGGAAAACAAATTCTATGCAGTCTGCCTCAATCTGGACACAAACCATATAAGAATACAGAACAGAATGGAAGAAAACATAATCCTGTAATCAGTATTGCTATAAACCTACCCCATTCATAGGTTCATAGGTTCATAGGTTGGTACTAGGCTATCAGCCCTAGGGCCTATACAAGCCTAGCCATAACAATTCCCTGGCTATTTCTTCCCACATTATTTACTTTCCTGGACCCCTGTCTAGCAGGGTGACTGACGTGATCCCTGGGGTGAATTTCCTTTCTCTCATCCAATCGTCAAGGTTCCTCTTGAAGAGGTCCAAAGAGGCACTCTCCTTGACATGTATGGGCAATCTATTCCAGAGTCTGGGGAGTCTCTGAGTCAGGAACCTATCCCTCCAGCATGTTTTGTTTATTGTGATGACAAGGTTTAGATCCCTGGAGCATGTAGCTCTGAGGGACTGGGATTTCTTGAAGTGTAGCATGTCCAACAGCTCTGGGTTTGACATGGCCTTGTATGTTAAGCAGAGATCGCCTCTGAGTAGATGATATGCGACAGAGTATAGCTGGAGTTTTTTAAGGCGGTCAGCGTAGGGCATCTGCTTTAGGCCTGTGATTCTTTTAGTGAGGTATTTCTGAGGCCTTTCCAGTTGTTGCAGATGTCTTGAGAGGTACATACCAAATGGGTCGTTGTATTCTATAATGGGTCTAATGAGGGATGAGTACAGTGGGACAATGACCTCCTTTTTTCTGGATGAAAAGCCCTTCGTGATGAGGTGTGCCACATAGAAGGATTTCCTGACTGTTGTGGCGATGTGGTTATCGAAGGTGAGACCACTGTCCACCTGTGTCCCTAAGTCTCTTATCACACTTTCTGTGTTTAGTGTACTGCCACCTATATGGTAATTCATGGATACATGTTTTTTCCCAAAGGGGATAACAATACATTTCTTGGCATTGAGCTTGAGCCCATGGCTCTGGCACCAAGCATCTGTTTCTGTAAGGCCCTTTTGTAGAGTATCCACATCATTTGGGGATTCAATAATGGCTCCCAGTTTACAGTCATCTGTAAACTTTGTTAGCCAGAGTCCCTTAGTGTTGACCTGTACTTCAGAGAAGTAGATGCCAAACAAGAGCGGCCCCAGGACTGAACCCTGAGGTACTCCACTTGTCACTTGTCTGGAGCTGGATTTGGAGTTGGCTACTTTTACAGTGTGGGTTCTATCAGTAAGCCATTTAGCAACCCATTGGGTGACATAGGGATTAATGCCCAACTTAGTAAGTTTATCTATGATTCCAGGGTGGGGGATGGTGTCAAAGGCCTTGGCAAGGTCTAGATAGGCTGTGTGGACCACCTTACCCTTGTCCATGGCTCTGGAGACTGATTCAAAGAAGTCAATTAGGTTCAGGAGACAAGATCGGCCCTTCACAAACCCAAACTGGGTGGGGTCCAGTGTTTGAAGGTTGCCAATGTCTTTGTTTATAAGTTCCATGATAATACACTCCATGGCCTTGCAGATAAGGCTTGTCAGACTGATGGGACGGGAGTTTCCGGGATCCAAGGTGGATCCCCCCTTGTGGATTGGGATAACTGTAGTTATGCGCCACTCAGTGGGCACGAAACCTGAGGTGAGGCTATGATTAAACATGACACTTAGGTGAGGTGCCAGTTCATATTGTAGTTCATGTAGTACACAGCCCGGGATGTCATCTGGTCCCATGGATGCTGTATTCTTGGCTTTAGAGAGTGCGTTTTGTACCTGTGTGGCCGTTATTACTGGAATTTGGCAATCTTCCGGTATTGAGATGGGCCATTTAGGGGGTGAGAGGGGTGAAGTTGGCACTGAATCGATCTGCCAGGATATTGGCAATATCCTTCGGATCAGTATATTTAATGCCATTCTGTTTTAGCTCAGAGCAGATCTGAGCATTGCCATTTAGATTCTTGACATAGTTATAGAATGCTTTGTGGTTGTCTTTGGAATCTTTGGCAATTTTATTTTCGTAACTAGTTTTGGAGGATTTTATGAGGCATCTCAGTTTCTTACTGAGGCTAGTAAGGGAGTTTTTTGCATCCTGGGATTTTCCTCTTTTCTGCAAAAGTTTCTTCCTTTTGTTGTAAAGTTTGTTTATGGCAGAGGACCACCAGATCGGCTTCCTTTTTTTGGATGAGAGCATTTTGCTTCTATTTGGGATGGCACGATTCATGCATGGGTGGATGTGCTCGTACAGTGCCTTAGTGTAGGATTCAGCAGTTGAACTTTCAGTTCCCGTCTGCATGGGTGTCATGAAGTTTGTCACTTCTGACTTGAGTAGCATGAAGTTGGCTTTGGAGAAGTTTTTTATGGTGGTTTCTTTACTGGGGGGTGGGGGTGGGATGTGGATGTTAAGGGTGATTAGCTTATGGTCAGACCTGACTAATGAGGGGGTGACCATAGGTATGGAGCATTGATTTCCCATGTTGGTAATGACCATGTCTAGGATATTGGAGCCCCTGGTGGGACTATGGATTAGTTGATCCAGGGCATTGGAATTTATGAATTCCAAGAGTAATCCCCAAAATGAACAACTTTACAAGGAGCCTTTGACATGAAAAGCTGTACATCTCTACCACTGTTCAGATGTATACATATAGGTCAGCAAAGAACATATTAGAAAACAGAACATAACAGAAGTAAATGTATCCCTGTAATCTGTACTGCTTTAAACCTATCCCATTCTTAGGGCAACATCCAAAACATAAAACTTTACAAAGAGCCAATCACATGAAAATCTATGTATCTGGACCGCTGTTCCGATGTATACATAAAGCTCAGCAAAAGACCATGTAAGAAAACAGAACATAACAGAAGTAAATGTATCCCTGTAATCTGTACTGCTATAAACCTACTCTATTCTTAGGGCAATCCCCAAAACATAAAACTTTACAAGGAGCCGATCCCATGAAAATCAGTAGTAGTGTTCAGATGTATAACATATAGTTGGGCACAAGACCATGTAAGAAAACAGAACATAACAGAAGGGTACATATTCCCATAATCTGCTGGCACCATTGATACAAGTCAGTTGTTCTCTAGATGTGCCAGTGAGCATGTTTCGGATGCTCCTCCCATATCAATGACCAGTCCGGCCTTGAAACACAGTAGCATCCTGATTTCACAAAAAGAAAACAATCCATAGTGTCCCTCTCTCCTTCTGTCCATAATGAGAAGTGGATGATGGCTAGTATGCATGAATGGTTAATGAGCCACACACAGTGTCAAACTGTTGTGAACCCTGTGGTCCATTTCTGTGCACTGGGTATCCTACTGTGGTATAGCACCTACTGTGTAAATCCCTAAATGCAAACACTGCTGGAGATATACACAACCAACATACACTTAAGCATGACAGTTTGTTTGTGTCTGGGTGAGAGATGGGGACTGTGCCCGTATCTGCTGCATTGCTCATAACCCACATTACCTTCAACACATTAATAAAGGGATGACTTTGCTATCAAGCTGTGCACTATATACTCAACTCCAATAGTTTTCCCTGCCTCTATAAATATGGTGTGTTTACACAGTTCTTGGCTCCTTGTATTGAGGTCACTGGTTTGTGCTTACAAAAGCACAGACAACAGCAGTGACACATGGACTGGGCCACCTACTTCTGCTGTATGACCTTAGCTTTTGTGACTCCAGCTACAGTCATCTTTCAGCTTCATTACACACATGCAAGCATGCACATGCACACACACACATTAATTTGGCAAATACGCGTGTGTGTGTGTGTGTGTGTGTGTGTGTGTGTGTGTGTGTGTGTGTGTGTGTGTGTGTGTGTGTGTGTGTGTGTGTGTGTGTGTGTGTGTGTGTGTGCGTGTGTGTGTGTGTGTGTGTGTGTGTGTGTGTGTGTGCATTCAGCTTCCTGAAGCTTCTTATACAAGTTCCTCCAGATAATACACATTGCAATAATATGCCAAAAGATGGGCAAACATGCTGCTGTGACCTTCACATATTAACCGGTGTTTAGTATGCCTAAAAGACACTGTATTAATTGTACATTTGGACTTTGTTTTAAAAATTGATATGCATTCTTTGAGATTCATGTCACTGGATTAAACCATTAAAACTGACACCACTATTTCCTGAAAATTAGTATAATGTCATAATTTAATTTAATGAATGAAAAGAAAATGTTTTTGCAATGGTAAAGACCCACTTCTCACCATGTGTAGTGCTTCGCTCTATATTCTTCCTTACTCAAATATACAAAAAGCCAGGGTTACACCGTTTGGAGAAAGGGTGAACACAGTGAGAAAGAAAAGGTATTTTCACTATCTATCCACAACAGTGTGCTTCCAAAATTAGCAAGTTCATACACTGCTTGCATTAACAATCAAAGTATACAATAGAAAACTCCCCCCACCAAAAAAACTTTAAACTCACAGAACCCAACATGAATAATATATCTCAAACCTTAGACTCATAAAACATGTTACAAATGGTTATAAAGGCTATTATAGGATGATACATTGGTGCAATTTGGGGATGCAACAAAATAATCTTAAACAAAACCACACGCTTCTCATCCTTTATAGCTGTTTACATCATATTGGAGTATCCATGAGTATTCTAGTACATATATCTTAAAGTGATTACTGACTGTAAATGCACAGCTCTCAACCCACAGTACTAGTTCTGCTTCCTCAGACTCTCTTTGGTCTCAGCAATATACTGTATCAGGCTGCCTCCATCTTTCACAACAGGTGAGCCAATGTCAGGTACCCACTCCCACCATCCACAGCTGGTTCCACCACTGTTTAGGTCACTATCAAGGTCTGCATCAAAGCTTCCTAAAAGTATACCAGAGGAGGTACTAGAATGGAATTAAACATTTTGCCATACAGAATTGGTATTGTTCTATCATACAGGCTCCCAAAGCATTCACTGTTAACGCAGGAGTATAATCATTCTCAAATACACACCCAGTGATAGAACATGTCTCCAGGCTGGATAAGGAATAGGTCATGGTCAGCTGTCTGTCAGATGCTAGGATCCACTATATCACACATGCACTCAAGTCTCTCAACAACAGGTACTGTTATGACTCCATCACAGTCCATGTCAGTGTGAATGACTTGAGACTATCATTAGATGGATCACTAACTGTCTCATTGATAGAACACATATAGTCAAAATAGGAGAATCCATCTCCAACAGCAGGCCTATAACCAATGGTGGTCCACAGGGATCAGTCCTGGGACCTCTACTGTTTTGAATCTATGACTCCGAAGTACAAGCAACAACTAAAGGTCTGTGGCTGACAAAGTTTGCTGATGACTGCAAACTCTGAGCGTTCATAGACTCTCCAAATTATATCAACATCCTACAAGAGGGTCTTACACGAACAAATGATTGGTGCCAAAGTCATGGCTTTAAACTACATGCAAAAAAAAAATTATTATCATCCCTTTCAGTAAGAGAGATGTTCCTGCTAGCTACTACATCAATAGCAGCACCCTAAGTATGCACTCAGAGGTGACAGACTTGGGCCCACAGGTTGACAGCAACCTTACCTTTGATCCTCAATGGTAAGAAGGGCATTCTATATTGCTAATCTCATAAGTAAGGGCATTGCCTCCAGAAAAAAGAAGTTATAACCTCCCTGAACTCTTCCCTCATCAGGCCAATAATTGAGAGTACAGCACCCCTTTTGGTATGTACCTTTCCAAGAACCTGCAGCAACTGGAGACCACAAATGTTCCTCACAAGGAAAATTCAAGGTTTTCAGTGTCTGTCCTATGTGGATCACCTGAAATCACTGCATTTTATTCTGTTTCATACAGAGTACTCAGAGGCAATCTCTGCCTTGCATATAAGGCAACCTCTGACCCTGCTTTATTGGAAATGCTGCATATCCACAAGCCAAATGGTACACAGGTTACTCGCTGTAAAGACCTTAACATTGTATGTGACATTAATAGAACCTGCTGGAGGGACAGATTTGTCTCCCAGAGGTTACCACACCTTTGGAACAGACTCCCACTTCATGTCAAATAGACTACTTCATTGGCTTTCTTCAAACCCAATCTGCATGACTGGATGGGTAACTGTAAATTCACCCTGAGGGTTCCATCTGTGTCCCTCTTGGATAAAGGCAATAGGTGCTGATAGTGAAAATAAGGGTTGAACTTTGTTAAGCTTGTAAGGGCCCTAGGGCCGTTAACCTAGAAACTTCCTATGATCCTAAAACCACTTTGCCTGGTTAAGACGTGCAGACATTTCACTGATATTTGTACTCTGACAGATTTGCATTGCTAATAGACCATCGACCATCAGTATCCCTTTTAACCTAAGTATTTCATAAGAAAAGAAACACTGGACACTATTCTATGGGGCACATGTATAGTGTATCATTGATTTATAAGGAAGAAAGCAAAAGGACAATGCCTATGATTTAAGACACTGTTACATTCACCGTGTCATGTGACACAGGAGTCAAAATGTCATTAATCCCTTGAATGTGAATTATGGTATATTACATGAAAAATCACCAGTGAGAAATGATCTTTATACAGACAGGAAACAAAACAATCCACTATTAAATATTGTGTAGGACAGTCTGTAAAACTATGTCTATAAGGAAATGAGCTCATGGACCTGTCATCTGTGACTAACAAAGACCACCTGTCTATATGTCATGTGACTCTTCTCATTGGTTTCAGATGGATAGTTGTTTTCATGCTTCACACAAGAAATAGGCATCAGCAATGAGGGATATTAAGTAACTCTAAAAATGATGTTACAGTCTTGCATGGTTGGATGGGGTTGTATATGTAGAATTAGAAAGAACTTGATTAGAATTAGAATTAGAAAGATAGACCGAATTCATAGTGCCCGTACAGGTCAGCCAAGCTCTGATGAAAGACAAAAAAAAAACAGAAGTGTAACCCTAGACAGATGTATGATTGAAGCATATTCAAAGAAGAATAAATGACCAGAACCATACTTCAAAAAGGTTGGATAAACATATCGGGCCGGATTCACGAAGGCTTGCACGGAGTCTAAGAGTAGAGTAAGACTCCATGCAGCCAACATGTCCGCCGAGCGATCCAGGAACAGTCGGTAGGGGCGTGCAACTGAGCTCTCCAAACTAGTCCTACACGGACAGGGCTTGGATATGCAAATTACCTCAATTGCAGGTGAAAGCTATGCAAAAGAGGTAAATTTGAGATCCAGGAAACCCGAACCTGTCCGAGTAGGAGTAGTATTATTTGCAGAAATGTACTCAGTTGATAACTGATTATGGTTCTGCAAATAGCAAAACGGAGCCTTGACAGTTGCAAAAAAAGCATGCATTTACAGGAGGAAGCATGCCAATGGCCAAAAATACTGCCATTCGCAATGGGAAGTGATGCAAAATAGAAATAAAATAGCTTTTTTTTTATCCCAATCTCCGGGGTTTAACCATAGCGCAGCACCGTGCAAATGCGCTGCGCCCTAAAAACTAGAAAATTAATAATTAAGAACCACAAATGTGGATTTTATAGCTGAAATGAATTTACAATGCAAGTGAATGGCAGGCTGAAGACAACATAGCCACCGAGTAGAGGTTGCTAAGGGGGGAAGCTCAGTCTAAGAGATGTAACCAAGCATTAGTAGGCAATCCTATGCAAATGAGAGTTAGGATAGTGAATCACAAGTTTACATAGGAAATGAGCACAGTCAGTGGAGTGTAGGAGTAGGATAAGGGGAGTAACAGAGTAGAAGATAGGTGACATCACGAGATGGGTATGTATAAAAGGAGTGAAGCTCATTGGAGCAAAGTGTCATGTGTCAGCTGACAATTACATATTATTGAAAGAGGTGTGTCAACAGGTAGGCTAGGTAAAGTCAAGAAATGGAAGGTGTATGCTGTGGATAACACCAAAGTTTCTTGCTGAGCATGCATGCACGCGTGTGCACACCAGTAAACCCGAGTAAGACAGTGTGCGAGCGTGTTAGCGTGTGTGCGCACGTGTGTGCGTGTGTGTAAGCTTGAGTAAGCATATGTAAAGCTGTGTAAACAGTTGTAAGCGTGTTTGCACCAGTCTGCACGCATTTTAACAAGAATAAGCAAATTTTAGTCTGTGTAAGCATGTGTGCGCCCGTGTGAGCTGCTGTGCGCGTGTTTGTGCTTGTGTGAGCGTCGCTCCCCCCTCAGGAAACAGAAAGGAAAAAGGAAGCACACCAAATAGTAGGGAAGTTACCAGGGAGTACTAGCAGAGCTAGCAGGTGAAAACAATCAGAATCAGGCAATTACCCAGGCAGAACACTAGCCCAGCCCAGCACTTAAAACTCTGCAAACAACAGTCCATTATGTTTCTCTCAAGAGACACTGCAGTAAGCTAATAGAAGTGAAAACTGAAAAAGCTGTACTGAGACAAAAAATGTTAGGGGTTGCCATTGCTGTTATAAGGCAACATATGCAACATGCTGAGGGTGGTGATAATGCAAATGCTGCTGGACAACCCACAGAGAGGAGACGGAGAAGAGTGTACAGGCACAGGGTAACCTACCAGGGGCTACATGAGCTGGAGATAGTGGAGTGCTATAGAGTGGACAGAGACCTCTTGCAGCAAATTGTTGAGCTGTGCAGGCCACGCCTCACACACAGAACCAACAGAGGGGAACCCATCCCAGTGAAAACTAAGGTATGTGTTGGCCTAAGAATATTAGCAACAGGTACCTTCCAGAGACCAACTGGTGATATGATGGGGATATCACAGGCATCAGCATCCAGGGTACTGCACCAGTTCCTGGATGCCATGTCAGCACATGTCGGTGATCATGTATACTTCCCCAATTCCCGTGAGGTATTGGCCAGCAATATGCGTCTCTTCCAGCAAATAGTGGAATATCCTGAGGTAGTGGGTGCAATATACTGCATGCACATATGCATCAAAGCACCAGCCGGTGAGCAGGGTAGGGTCTACTTCAACTGCAAGGGCTTCCCCTCCATCAACTGCCAGGTCATGTGTGATGCCCAGGGCATAATACTGAATGTGTGTGTTGGCTGTCCTGGAAGCTACCATGATTCCCATATCTGGCATCTGATGCAGCTGTACCAGACATTTGCCAATGGGAACTTCCCACATGGACACCTAGTGGGGGATGCTGGCTATGCACTGGAGCTGTGGCTGATGACACCCATCAGAAATGCACACACACCTGAACAGGAACGCCATAATGAGGCACACTCACAAACACGAAATGTAATCGAGCGTGTGTTTGGGCTGCTCAAGTCACGGTTCCGGTGCCTGGACACATCTGGTGGAGCCTTGCAGTACTCAACAACTACATGTACCCAAATTGTCATGGTATGTGCTATGCTACATAATATGATCCTGCAAAAACAGCTGCAGCAGGACCAGCATAGGCCCGGGCCATACAGCCCCCCACCATTGCCAAGGCCACCACAGGCAGAGCGTGACTCAGAGGAGGAACAACCTGAGCCTGCCCCAGTAGGCAGAAGGAGGCATGCCCAGTATGCTTTGGCCTTGGCAAAGAGGCAATGCATAGCACATACACTGGCTCAGTAGGAACTCTGGAAATGATACCTCTCTCTGACCCGCACATATAGTAAAAGGGATGCCTACATTGACACTACCTGCTTTCAAACATGTATAGAGAGTGTAGTATGTGCATCCAACATAGGCAGTCCTGCATCAACACCTGAGGCATGATTGCCATGTGTTAAGCAATATAAAGCAGTGCTAAACAGCATTTACCACCATGTAATAAATGTAAACAAAATCGCATACACCAACTAGTACAAATGTGGTCAATGTTGAGTAATATTGGCCAGCGTCCAGCAATGATGGTTAATACTGAGCAATGTTGGACAAGCTGGGTCTAAGTAGGGCATAGCTGAGCAAAAGCTAACATGCTCATAGTTGCTCTACTGGCCCTTAAGCAGTCTGGTCTGCTCAGTATGAAAACATAATTGGTGATGGGCCTCGAACCCAGGATACTGTGCACTATAGTCGTAGCACTGAACCAGTGAACCATGACAGTATTGCAGTGGTTAACCTGTATGAAGAAATGTTGATAAGTCTATGCAAAGTATTCCATGGAAACCCTGCAGGCACAGCATAATCCCTGTCGAGTTATGACACAAAGGTGAGTCCTGCAGTAAGAATAGAACCTGACTTTCAACACACACAGTAGAAATGTTAATATTGGACATGTACACATACATCAACAAATGTAGTGGACCTCAGACAGCAACATACTGAAAGTTCACACTGGGCATGCCCACACACTTGAATACATGAGACAAATGTCAGGCAACAGAACACTGACAGTCTGAACTGGGCATGCTCACACACTTAGGCCATGTTGGAGTACAGCAGTGGGCCACACATATCAGGCAGTTGCATGTGTTAACCCAGGAACCTCTCACTATCCAGCAATCTGCCCTGTGCACACACTTATATGACAACAGACACGTATATAATATAGTGGAACCCTGTCATAATCAAATATGTTCTGCAGATACCTAAGCGGTTCATAGAAAGTGGGAAAGCAAAGATGATAAAAACCTGCAAACAGTATCAGCAATAAACATTGTGCATCATGAACATTATCATAGGTTCAGAGGTTGATACTAGGCTATCTGCCCTAGGGCATGTACAAGCATAGCCAGAGTGTGTTTGGCTGCTGCAACCCAGTCAAATCAGAACACTGTGCCCGTGAATAGTAGGTCATACAAGATAGCCCATTTACGTTTAGTGTATTGTGCCTCTGTCTAGCAGGGACCCAGAAGATATCCCATGGGTACACATACGATCACCCATCCACTTGTCAAGATGTCACCTGTAGGTGGTCAGTGGGTGGTTCTGCTTATGCAAAACTGGGACTACACTCTGCAGTGAGTGGAGCCTTTCAGATAATAATCTGTCCCCCCAGCATGTCCTATTAACATCTGTGCTGAGGTATATGTCCCTGGAGTGTGTAGCTCCAAGGGAGGTGGATATCCTGAGGTGGAGCATGTCCATTAATTCCGGGTCAGATATTGCCTTAAACTACAGGCACACAGCACATCCATGTAGGTGGTAAGTGACTGAGTAGAGCTGGAGTTACTGTATCTGAACTGTGCAGAGCATCCGTGTGAGTCCCTACATCTGCTTGATGAGTAACATTTGTGGCCATTACAGTTGCTGGAGGTGTCGGGTAAGGTACATCCCAAATGTGGCATAGTAACCAAGCATGGTTTATTGGTTTGGTTTATTGGTTATTGGTTTGGTTTATTCCCTAGATTTGTGTTTAAAAGAAATAACAACTTAAAAGAATTATTACAAAGGGATTCCTTTAACATGTCCTTCAATAGGAAAGTGGGTATGTATCCTTGTGGCTTCTGTAATAGATGCCATAAAGTTAGATCAGGACAGACGTTTATTATACGTAATAAAAAATACACAATCAGAGCCCCATTAAATTGTGAAAGCAAATCTATTGCATATGTGGCTTTGTGCGATTGCTGTCTGTCTTTCTACATCGGCAAGACCGATCGTAGATTACGTGACCGCATGTATGAACATTTATACGCGATTAAGAATAAAAATGACAGCAACGCACTTGCTAAGCATATTATTTGTCAACCAGGCCACAGTTTTTCATTCATGGCAATAGACCAAATACAAGGTAGTATTAGAGGGGGCCCTATTCCATTACTCTTAGAAATATGTGAGCTTGAATGGCAACTTAGAACAGATGCATTTAATTATCCAGGACTAAATGAAAATTGTAATATCATTTCAGTGTTGAAATTGAGGAGTTACTTAAGATAACCACATAAAGTCTCTTTAAATCCTGATGTTTGTAAAATATACATATTTTGTCTACGAAGTAGTTTTTAATAATGAGTTCTTTAACTTTCTTGTAATTTTGCACAAAGCTGTTTTCTTATATTTATAAGTTTCCAGTTGTATTGTTTTTTATTACTAGTTATTACTTCACACTCTTACTAGAATGTTGTTTTCCTATTGATTTTAGACTGTTTAGTAGATTATGATATCTTTCAGATTCTAATATTGTTCGTAGTATTTGTTTCCCTAATTAGCGGGTAACACTTTGACATCTAAGTGATTTTATTATTATTATTATTAATTTAATGCATAGATTCTAGATATTGAATTATTCTCGATCTGTTTTTAAAAATAGTAATATTTTAAGTACTAATTGTCATGACATCACTTCCTTTTTTCAAGATTTAAAAGTGTGACTTAGTTCAAACTTGTTGTTTTTTCTCTCTGAAGAAGCTGTGTCAGTGTACATGGTGAAAACGCTTGAACAATAAATTTGCGTTAAGACATTTGGTTTCGCTATTTCCTTCTGAATTGCAATTGCTATAACGCTGTATTTTAGTGCTGGAGCAAGGAGTCTGTGCCCACCTTTTGTTTTTCAACTGTTTTCGGCTTTTCCTGTGAATTTGAATGGTCGTGATGAGTATAGGAGCACAATGACCACACGTAATCAACATGTGAAACCATGTGGGATATGATGAGCTATGTAGAAGTACTGTCTAACCACTTTGGCAATGTGATTGTCAAAGGCGAGAGTACGAACAGGTCGTGTCCCCAAACCCGTAACAACTACTACCGTATGTAATGGATTACTACCTATGTGGTAATGTGTGGGCATGTTGTTATTCTCAAAGGGGATGACTATGCAACTAATGGCATGTAGCCGTAGGCCATGGCTCAGGCACCAGTCATCCTATCTCTGTGAGACCCTGTATGAATATGCATGTGCCAGCTGGAGAGTTGATTATGGCACCCAGTTTGCAGTCATCTGCGAACATGGGCAGCCATATCCCTCCTGTGATAGCCTGTACATCACACAAATATATACTGAACAAGAGAGGTCCCAGGGCTGAGCCTTGTGGGATGCCATGTGTAACTGGTGTATAGTCAGGCATGGCACCTGCAACACTGAGCATGTGGGTTCTATCCCTGATCCAGGTAGCAATCCATTGTGTGAGATATGTGTCGATATTGATGCCGGTGAGCCTATGCATAATGGCCGTATGGGGTATTGTGTTGAAGGGTTGTGCAAGGTCCAGGCAGGTTGTGTGGACAACCGTCCCAACACTGATGGACCTGGTAACTGTTTAAAGAATACAAACAGGTCCAACAGGCAAGATCTGCCCACAACAATGCTGTAATGTGTAGGACCCAGTGTCTGTAGGTTTCCCATGTCTATGTGCATGAGTCCCATTACAATACACTCCATAGCTTTGCAGAACAGGCTAGTTAGCCTTATAGGCCGATATTGTCTGTGGTCTGTTGTGGCAGTATTCAGTGGAGTGGGACCACTATCGCTGTATGCCATTCCATGGGTACAAATCCTGCGGTAACCCTGATATCGAACAGTGAAGTAATGTGAGGGTTACGTCTGTCATGAAGGCCGTGTATGACACAGGCCGGGACACTGTCTGGTACCATTGATGCTGTGTTGTCCGCTGTGGGGAGGGCAGCACTCACCTGTTTATTCATGATGTCAGGGAGGTTACATTCTGTTGGGATGGACAGTACCTTCTTAGGGGGGGATGGGGGGAGACATCTGCACTGAACCTGTTTGCCAGGATGTTGGCAATGTCTGTGGGTTCAGGGTATGTTCAGTCAGTATGCAGTAACACACAGCATATCAGTGAGTGTCCAACCAGGTACCTGAATTAACTGAAGAAGGCCTTGTGAGTGTCCGATGTGTCTGGTGCAATTGTCCGTTAGAAGCAGGCCTGACATAAATACACGAGTGATTGTAGCTGTCTGCTAATACAGATCACAGATGCCTTCCCTGTCTGGGATTGTGCTCTATCATGTAGTAGCTTCCTCCTTTTGTTGTATAGCGTATTAATGGCCAGGGTCCACCAGACAGGTCCCCTGCCATTGGAGGAGTGAGTCCAGGTGTTATTTTGGATAGCACAATCCATGCAGTCCACTAGGTGTCCATAGAATGTGTATGTAAAGGATTCAGCAGTCTGAGCCATACTTACCACTGACCCAGGGTCTTTGAAGGATACCACCATGGTATGGAGAAGTGTGACGTTTGCTTTTGGGAAGTTCACCAAGATTACCCAGGATGGGTGTGGGGACGGGATATGGATGTCCAGTGAGATAAAGTATGTTCTGTCCTTACCAATGAGGGGTATATCGCAGGTGTGGAACATAGAGTCCCCATGTTGGTGATAATCATGTCCAATATGTTGTCCCCTCTTGTGGGTATGGTGACCGGTTGTGCCATAGCATATGAGTTTACAAATTGTAGCAACTGTTGGGTGAGGGTGTTGGGGCCTGAGTACTATCCTCAGTCAATGTGTGTGTATTTGACGTCACCCAATATAATGGTGTTTAGGGAGACCGTCATATTGTCCAGTGTTCCCCGGAAAGCCGAGTGTGGTTGCTGAGTTTGTGAGTGTGGTCTGTAGCAGGCAACAAACCAAAAGGCAGATTTGCACAATGTTAGGTGCATATGTATGATCTGTGATGCTTCGTGCAGTGCTACCAACCCGGAGGTATGTGTATCTGTGATGTATATGGATACCCCCCCTATTTGTGTTGGCCATTCCGAATTATGTGGTCAGAAAGCATGGTACAAAATATAACCTGGTAGTGCTGGTGTGCATGTGTGAGCCTGAACCATGTGTCTGTTAGTGCACAGATATTGCTATTCTCCATACTGAGGAGATTCCTGAGTGTGGTCAATTTGAGGGTAATACATCTGGTGTTGAGCAGCATTACCCTCAATGTCATGTACTCTGCAATGTCTATGGAGGTGGGTCTGTCTTTTGAGCCCCACTTAAATAAGGCAGCATGGTGGCAGCAAGTGCCTTAGCCAGTATTCCAAATTCCAAGTGTGACAGGTGCAAGCTGTCCATAGGGAAGCTACGTGGCATGTCGAGTATGTCACCCCAGGCTGACAGACACTGTATCCCCTTTGAATAACACCAATATGTTAGTCAACTGTTAAACATGATCAGTTTGTTGGTATACTGAGACATCATACTTGGTGAGTGTAAGATGCTAGACAAGGTCAGGGTCATACTAGCCTGGGCTACATGATCAGAGAGTTCCTCTATGTATCACGTCATGTGGTCCAGGGAGGAAAGTCTGGGGTTGTACGCACCAGCATGGACAATGATGGAGCCAGTCCTGGACTTGCTTTGGAGTGACCTGAGTGCATGTGTTATGTGGCGGATCCTGGCACCTGAGAGACAGCTCAAAGTGACTATTCCCTTGTTTGGCCTGGTGAGTGAGACATCAGTGTGTCTGACATTAAGTGTCACCTATTACAAGTGTATCAGGTGTGTTGTTTAGCCCGAAGGGCAGTGACTGTGTGCACACTGCCATTGTGAACTATGTGATACGTGGGTATTGTAGTGGGGTAGCAGTTGTTTGTGTGTCTGCTTTGGAGGTCTCTGCTGCTTAGGCAGAGTGTATGTAGAGCCTCCGAGTATGTGTATGTGTGATAATGTGGTTTGATTGCTGCCGCTATCGGTGTATGTGAGACTGATATGTGGTGTGTGTGGTCACCTTCACCACCTGATAGACCATGCCAGTCATGGGTCGAGAGAGCTCAGCCTCCTGTATGTCAATATTATTGCATCTCTCATATATATCTGAGTGTGTTGGGAGGAGGAGAGGGCTGTCTGTGTACATGAGGCAGATGTGACATTGTGTCATAACCACAATATTCATTAGCTGGACTGGAGAGTACACACGAAACCGACCCCTGGACATTCCAGTATATTATCATGACATACTCTGTAGCCTGATCACAAAGGATCAGTAGGGTGTTAAGTGTGTAAAAGAGTATAACCGGGATTAGTGCTCAGGTTTGTTGGTGTTTTGTAAAGAGTAGCTGAAAAGGAGTCCAGACTGAGAATCATGACATGTCCTTCAGCTATGTCATAAATAGTAATGTACACTCATATATGTCCTAAGTCAGGGCCAGCTGTACCTTACTGACAATGCCAAGATCCTGTCAGACAGGCCCATATATACATACCCACCTCCCACTGATGATAGTCCCTGACATCATACCAGGAGATATCATGTGTAGAATGGCTGACCAGCTCCCCCCAAAGCCAAAAGCATGGCAGCAATTGGATTACATTGTTCCCCAATATGTGTCATGCATGCACTACAGAACAAACAGACCCTGCACCTGAACAGTCTGTTGAGCCTCACCCACTCCACAGGGTCTGGAACCATCGAATGTGTTACAGCAACATATGGCACTCCCCACAAGTGTGGGTGCATAACACACCATGGGAGGTATAGTCCAGTAAACCTATAAAGTCTGATCTGCAAGGCCATGGACTGCATCATGGCTGAAGTCATAAACAGAGCTATTGGAAGCTGACAAACACACAACCCTACCAACTGTGGTATGTTCATGTGCAGATCATGGTTCCCAAACATGCTACACTGTTTGCAAGGCAGCCACCCAGGACATACATTACTGAACAGAGCTACACATGTCCCACATAGACTTTGCATAGCTCTTCATCAACATCACAGACACATGTCATACCCACAAAACCAACAATCTGTGCATAGATATGTGTTGACATATGAAGGGATGTCAATGTGTCCACTGATAGATCACACAAGGTGCGACTCACAGGGTCTTGTTCAAGCTGTTGATACCTGCCGACCCACATAGATCATTCCTGGGATTGCATAAAAGAAAGTGCACACACATTACCATGCCCAGTCTGATGATGTCAGCATCCTACAAATATACCAGGAGAACAGAAACCACCCAGTAAAGCGTATAGCGTGCCGTGTTAATGCATATCTCTCTAGTATCATAACATAGTTAGGTAGGGGTTTGAATCCTGCAAGCGCTGTTAGTATGTGTGTACGTGTGTGATTTCCTTTGAGAGAAGTAGCCTTTTTGGAGACTGGGAAAACACATTAAAAGAGGCACATCCCTCTTTGGAATGTCTGATGATGTCAGCATCCTACAAATATATTAGGAGAACAGAAACCACCCAGTAATGCATATAGCATGCTGTGTTAATGTGTATTTCTCTGGTATCATAACATAGTTAGGTAGGAGTTCGCATCCTGCAAACGCTGATTGTGTGTGTCTGTGTGCCACAGGCGGTCAATGCCGTGTGGGTTTTGCATTTACTACGGTATGACATATGATTAAAACAGTATATGCATTGCACACATCGGGTATCTGCGTGGCAAATAAATATGTGTACATGTGACCTCAATCAGTACATGGGTGTGAAGCCTGCATACTACATGAATACATTTGAATAAATTTGTTCATTTGACAGATTGTGCCGCTGCTTCTCAGATCATAGGTCACATATGTGTGTATGCGACAAGCCCGGCCACTGTAGTGGTCCGTGGCCAAGGTCATCTGTGCCACACACACCCATGACACATATTGTAGAGTACTGTGAGTGAGGGTAATTGCCTGGGGTATATGTCAGACATGTTCATACACAACAACAACTGGTAGTAATGGACAGTCATTATAGGTGTACAACAGCCCTGTGGATATGCATGCAGGCCCCTAATGTGTTATGTGAAACACCGATGGACCCCACAATACCTATGGATATGTGGATACCAAGCGACAGATGACATAACAAGTGTCTGTCTGTACACATTGGTACGCAACATACATGTTGAGGGCTACCACCTATGTGGTACTGTTGGGATAGTATGTCTAGTAAATGTGGATGACTATGCCATAGTCAGCTTACGACTATACATCATGTATTGGACAACACGTATCTGTCTGTATGATTTCCTTGTGTAGGATATGCGTCCCATCCAGGGAATGCAGTGTAGGCCAATGCATGCATTTCCAGATGTGGATGGACATATCCCTAGTGTGTTTGCATGTACCTAAGAGGGCTATATGCCACACAGGTGTGGTCCCAGGAACATGTGGCAGTCAATACCACTGGTTACTGTTATAGTATAGTACCGGAAGGACTCAACTGTTACTGAGTTCCCTACAACTGTGTGTCATTTGTCAGGACATCATCTAATGATTGGTTATAGTCATGCTGTTGAGGTGGTGTATACTACCAGACTGCAGATTATTGACAGATATCAACAGTATCACCCACAGCATAGTGTCAACCCATGTCATACACACATGTGCACCCATGTTAGTACATATCTGTAGTAGAATGCATACTGGCCATCGAAAGATACCATGAGATGTTAACAATGTGTACACCAGGGTATGTCGCACATCCCATGTGTCCACTATGCACGTACATGCAGACAGTGTGCACACACTATGTTCACAGATGTACACCTGCTAATTTGTAATGCACACATCACACACGTACTGTCCACTCACTAATACATGCTGGCAACACTGTACACTTCAGCCAAGTGACACATGGGTGGACAATACATACTCAGACCTAACACTGGTGTAAACAATGCTACAATGACTATCAGAGCTGTGATGCATAATGCCAGCTCAGATATACCTACAAGGATATCAGTACACTTTCCTGTTGGCAACTTGTTTCTATTGCTACACTGCTATAATGTCACCCTGTGCATAAGAACCATGTTAGCCTATTTCTGCATCAATGTTACAGATGACAGGAGGTGGCACGGGTGTCATCATATGCACAGGGTGTGTTGTTGGTTTGCCAGAGCCCGACATTGACCCATCCAATCAACATGTGTGTGTGTGTGTGTGTGTGTGTGTGTGTGTGTGTGTGTGTGTGTGTGTGTGTGTGTGTATGTGTGTGTGTGTGAGGGACAACAGTACAGCATGGGCCAATGTTGATGTAATGTGTGTGTGTATGTTTGAGCCCTAGTTGTTTGGTTAATGTGTGTGTGTCTGCATGCATACAACTCCACCATGTGGCTGCCATATACGAGCAGTTGTGGGACAGCCACAGACTGTACCTTCTAGGCCATACAGATCACTGTCTCTGGCCACAGACATGGTACCTGTGCCTGGCAGGGGTGCTACGGGCAGTATCAGGTACCAACCCTGACTGGGCGCTATCATCAGAGGCAGAGGTATGATGACTGGACCCATGTACCTGCTGGGACTGGCCAGTGCCACGTGCACGTGGTCTAGTAGGATGGTCAATGGACAGGCCAGCCCCAGCATTGCTGGGGCTGGTACTGCCACTACGGGAGCGGCTGTGATCCATGGTCCGTCCGCGACGACTGCCAGCTGATGCTGTTGCTGGCATGCATCTGAGTCGGCTTCCCATCCATCCCGCACGGTCCTGGCTCATGGCTAACACATTGGGGAGGACATCTAACGTCTCCCTCCAATGGCTATCAATGTCCTCGGTGTAATTCCAGATGGCACCGGCAAGTTCATGGATGCTGTCATTGTTAGCAGTGTAATGGGCCCTCTGCGCCCTTAGGCCCTGTCGGGTGTACCGTTCCATACATGCCTGTGCCTGCATTACAGCCTGGAACATACTGAAGGTTGTAATACCTCTGGGGGCACATCTGCCAGGGGCAATACGACCAGTGGTACACCCCCGAGAACCCCTGGACATCCGCCTATGTGGTACCATTCCAGTAATCTGGCTATGGCTGCTGTTAGGGGATGCACGTGCCATGGGTACCACACTCTCCTGGTCAATGCCGACTGTATGCTGTCCCTCAGCTAAGGCCATTGGTGATGAGGGATGTATTGGCAGTATGAGTGTGTGCATAGAATGGGTTGAACACTGTGTACTGTCGATTGGTGGACCAACGACAGACCCTGATAGACCTTCCTGTGCCACAATACATGACTCATCATCTCCACTATTAGTGGCAGTGACCTCAGGTTCCCTGCTGCATTCAGACACCCCTAACTTAGCACCTGTGGAAGAAAGACAGGAAACACACTTCACAATTTGTACATGATGTTAGCACACATGTACACATGCACAAATGCACACATGAACACATGCACACATGCAGACATGCAGACATGCACATATGAACACATGCACACATGCACATGTGCACACATGCACACATGCACACATGCACACATGAACACATGCACACATGAACACATGCACACATGCACACATGAACACAAATGCACTGCTCACCACAGCACATACATACACATACACCAGCAATCCAACACATACACAATAGTGGGTGAAGGTGGGTGACAGTATCACAAGACAAACAGTCACCTCACACGTGTCGGCATGCAAAATACGTGTTGCTCAAGACCATGCAGTGCAAGTGTAGATGGCCCTATTTAATGCATTATACATGGCTGTGATGCATGTGTGTAGTTGTTCAGTGATTGTCTACACCCTGGAACACAATGTGTACATGGACACACCATTGCTGTGCAAGTATTATCTGCTCTGCAATGTCCTGTGCACCATCACTCAGTGGTATACATACCATGGCTGCATGTGTTATCTGTGTGACACATAGATTGAAATGTCTGCTTACAGTGTCTGTGTCCATAGCAAATAATAGAGGGCACAGGTGTAGCAAATGCATGCAATGTACAGACAAGGATGAGTGGTGCATGTAGACATGAAGGAATCCCAATGCTCAACATGGCCATTGTACAGTGGTTATGGTGAGTGTGGGACATATTGCAGATATGTCGGTGCCAACCATGTCATGGCATGCTACACAACTGCAACATTAAACACTACACATACCCAATGTGTGTCATGTGACCTATACACCCAATAGCATTCCAGGGCATATATGTGACTCTTTGTACAGATGGCAACAGCTGTGCATATTGTGTATACTGGCATATGTAAGCACACACACAACATGTTATGCATATTGTGTATAGGTGCATATGTTTGCACACACGCAACAATGAGGTGCAAAGCAAATACCGCTATGTGTAGTACTGTGGTCAATGTAACTGGATGGGGTGTACTACCATGTGCCATCATTATCATCATCATGCATCTTGTGGTCACTCACGGCTACTACTGTGTGACAGACCACCGCCTAGCATGCTGTACCTGAACTGCAGTGCCGTGGCTACGTTCACTGTTACACAGCCACTTTGTACATGGGTGTATGAGGTGCCCAATAGGGAGCATTGCTAACATGACTGTGTTATGTGTTGAAGAGTGTTGCATAGCCCCATGATAGGCCTGTACCCCTGAGGTACATCATGTGTGTGTGGATGACATGTGGGATACTGAGGTGTGACCTTACAGCGGGTGTGTGGTTACACCATATGTAGCATGTCTTTGTGTACTGCGTATGATAAACGTGTTATGTTGTGTACAGGTGTTGCAACTATGCTTATCCAATGTGCAGTACGGGGTTGCCACAACTGTGTCTTATGCTCTGGGTATTGCATGTCAGTGAGGTAGCTACTGACATTACTGAGCTGTGCAACGTCTTACAGCAAACATGCATGGCGTGCATTATGCGTAGGTGTGTTACGTGTACATGGCCTACACGTCACCTATGACATGCATATTTCATTACCAACATTGCAGTTCTAACACACTCACCAGCATGGATCAACTGCCCTGCTGTCACACCAGAGGGACCTACGAGAATATGAGAGAGGTCATCAGCGCCCACAACTGTGGAATTGCTACAGTGGGTATGCTAAACTGCAATATAACAACAGTCAACAGTCACAGGTGTAGAGATATTATTCGAAATATCAGTATTGCACAACATTAGGCAGCAGAACTGCTAAACACACAGTACACATCTCACGTAGTCATAATCTAACAATACAGTTAACTGTCGTCTATAGATAGGGCATGTTACCTGCTTGCTCCAGGTGGACGTGCTGGGTGGCTCTGGCCTCCATGACAACACATGTCAGAGGTTGATGTTGCTGTTGTCCAGGAGCCACCACGCTTAGGAGCAGCTCCTCCACTCTGGTGGGGGGGGAATGTATGGCCACCCCACCACCTGTGGCAAGCTGTTGTCTTTGGATATCAGACGCATGCCGCCGAACATGTCTAATTAAATCACTGCAGTGATGGTGTACCTGCTCATATGTCTGGTTATGCATGCCTATGTCATTTACCCAATGAACAAGTTCCTGCCACAGTGCAGTCCACTCCTGCTGGTGCTGGCTGCTTCTGGAGAACAGCATTGTGTACTGCTGCAATAAGCTTTGTAGTATCACCTCTTCCTCATCCACTGTGTATGATGGATTGCATTGGTGGGCCATCTGGCTGAAAAAGATATGAACAATATGTGTGAGCAAGTCCTGTGGCACACTTTACACCTTTAACCACAGATATCACTTTACTGACATATATACCATCCTATTGTCTGTCAGAGGTTACACACATTCAATACCACTTATTGGTTCTCAGGCCACAATTAACTAACAGTGCCTGGCACACTCTATATATCACACCACTATACAACAGTACCCGACACACACTGTTTGTGACACATTGCACAACCTCAAGACAGGGGTGTATATCACACCAATGCACGAACAGAGATGTCATCCATTGCAATGGATGTAAAGTACAGGTACAGTAGTACCAGTCAACCACCCTAGTCATTGATGCCATAGCCCTGCCTAACAGATGTGTACAGCTGTTACTATAGGTGGCATACTGCTGTAACAGAGTATATATGTTGCTGGATACACACGTATACCCTGTAACACACATATGATTGCAGCCATTGTACAGCCATAATTACGCACACATCAGACAAGCATACAACACACCACTGTATGCCAACACAGATGTGCATTACCTGTGTACCATACAGTACTGTGTGCCACTACTTACACACCCTTATGCCTGAGTTTTGTCCTCTGTGCAGACTACAGGAAACACACATGACAGTGTTTCCAAGCAATGTGAACACACACCATACTGTGCTGTTTAGGCCTACAACATCAGGTAGTACTACAGGTCATATGGGAGTTGGATTCACCAGCAGTACCACTCACTAAGCATACATGTATTGCTTTAGCCTACAATGAGACACCACATTCGTCAACAAGGAACTACGTCACATCATATGCCGTATTACTATGTCTGCCTAACAGTACATTACACATCATTTGCTGTCCTCACAGCTAGGATAGACACTACCATGTCAGATACAACTTCACACTAGGCTATCACACCTTTACAGACCTTGCACACATTCAGCGTTACACTTATTCAACCTCACATAGCAGGTATTGCATTGAGTACATGTGTGAGTGCATAGTGTCATAGGTAGGTAATATGCTGTTGGCCCTAGGGCCTACGGCAGCCTAGCCATATGCTACGCTGGCGTTTGACACACATATACTTTGATTTCACTTGCCCCTGCCAACCAGAACCACAGAGGTGTTTCCTGGGGTGTATTAAAAATCTCCCACACAATCATCAGGGGTATTTATGACAACTGCTGATGAGGAGCTTTGTTTGCTATTGCTAGGTGGTCTATTCCGGTGTACGGCATATCTCTGAGATGGGAACCTATCCCTCCAGCATGTGCTGTTTAGTGAGCTGACAAGGTTTAGGGCCCTAGAGCGTGTATCCTGGAGGGATTGTGATATGTTGCCATGGTGGTTGTCACCCAGCTATGGGTGTGACATACCTGTGTATGTCCGGCAGAGGTCACCTCTGTGTGGCCAGTATGCAATACAGTGTAGATGTGGTTTTGTGAGTCAGTCTGCATAGGGCATCTGTTTGCGGCCAGTATTACCCTTTGGGAGGTATGTCTGTGGCCTTTTCACCTGGTGTAGTTGTCATGTGAGGTACATACCACACAGGGCATTGTGATGAGTAGAGGGGAACATTGCCCTATATTTCTATAGATGACACACCTGTTGTCATGACACATAACACACAGACTGATTACAGGTGTAGTGTGGCACTGTCTTCATCAAAGTGGAGGCTACTGCCCACCTTTGTCCCATGTTCCCTTATCACACCTTCACTGTTAGGTAGATCTCTACCTATGTGGTAGTTAATGGGTACAGTGTTTTGGAAAGGAGGAATGGCACTGCAGTATCAACACTTGTCTACAGTCCATGCCTTGGTTACCACACACCTGTTGCAGTACATATGACCCCGTGTCTCTCTGTCTCTCTCTCTCTCTCTATATATATATATATATATATATATATATATATATATATATATATATATATATATATATGCATATCTATACACATACATGTACACATCCATTGCTGTACACATGGATGTACATATAAGCACATGTACAGTCCACCTTTCATGGTGGGGATATCACCTATGCGACAGTTGAGGGATGTATAGTTATGTGATTATATTGCACAGTGTTGTGCAGAATGCATGTGGGTGTCCTCAGCCCATGTAGCATTAGCAGGCCTCACTGGCTGTAACACAGCAGATCTGACAAATCAGTCCCACAGCATTTAACCACCACATGACATATATCAGCACTGCATGCTGTTTTCTAGGCCACACACTACAACCTACATAGATATATGCACATATCAACCTTCAATGACAGATATCTGTCCACCCTTCACTAACAGTTGCAGTATGTCCCTTGCCCTATGCACATGTGCAGATACAGATAGATACATACTGCTGCCACACATGGATGATTTGCAGTGTGTAGAGTACTCTTCAGGAACATCTACTACATGCCAACACATACATGTGAGTTACATACCTTACCTTACCTTTGTATTTCCCTGCTCCGTGTGTTATGGTTTTGTAGGTTTTTATTTATTTATTTATTTATTTATTTTTGGTTGTTTGTTTTGGGTTTTCCACCTCTATTTCGGTTTATGTCTCAGTTTCTCTCTCTGTTGTGTCTCTGTCTGTGTCTGTGTCTGTGTCTGTGTCCGTGTCTCTCTCTCTCTCTCTCTCTCTCTCTATCTCCCAGCACCTGCAATGATAGAATTGTATGTGTGGACTGCAGGTACAGCCTGCTTTTCTAGGTATCTGCACTTGTACATGTGACAGCCTCTGCACCAATTGCTGCCCACCATTCAGTAATTGCATGCAGCCTACTGTGTGGTGATTGCCTTACTAACTGTGATTGCAGCCCACTGCTATAAAATGCTAGGTTAGGTAGGCATAGCCCTTTCAGCTTTCTAAGGTGGGGCCCAATCTTGTTTGCTCTGGACACCGTTGTGTCAGTCAGAAGGTTGGTATATGTCTCTTATCTGAAGCTAGGGTTGTAGCCAGTTATATGCATGTTGTACTCAAACCTGAATGTTGCTGCTTCCAGTAAGCACTTCTCAGTGTAGACATGTACTCACCCCTCCAAATGCTAACACAGGATACATGGGAGTATGTACTTTATTTCTGACTTACACAATTAACTGCCATACAAATGTGGTTATTGCACTGTATTCCTGTGGCCAGTATTTATCCTGGTCTGATACTATGTGGTGTTTGTAAGGTGCTACTGTAACATTATTCCCTGCTAGGATGGCTGGTTCTCCTTTCACAGTCATGTCATGCAATTCCACAACAACTGCTGGTAAAGACCCACAGAACAGGATTTGTGTTATACCATTCCTAATTTCCATTTACATTCCCTCATTGTAATGCATGATATATTTATTTCAGAACCAAGTTATTTTTATATCTGCTGTGGCTTAGTGGTAATTCATGCAGTCTATTGTGTCAATGGTCTGGGGTTCGAGACTGGCAGAGTTTTTTTCTTTTGCTGCTCAGCAGAACAAGGGCCCTGCCATAGAGTGACTAAGGCACTTTTAAGCTGTTGTAAGCGGGTTTGCACACACTCGCTTAAACCCTCTTACTACTGCTTAAAAGTGCTTACTCCCACTAACCCCGCGCTAATTTCTTTGAAAGAAAAGAAAATGAGGAGATAGGAAAGTGGTGAAAAAGGGGGCACAAAGAGGGACAGACAGTAGGTAAACAAGCTCAGGATGTGCAGGACGGGTGTAGGGAAGGTCCATAGCTGCCCATTTCTTTACCAGCAACAGCTGTACATATGCAATACATTTTGAGTGATATTTGAAACCTTCCACCCCTGGGAGAGTGGTGAGGACAACAAAGTATGTTGTACTGCCAATTACAATTATCAGTTTACATGTCCAATGGACATGTGTGTGAAATGGGCAGCTATGTATGGGGCGTAATTTTTTTGTGGGTACAGATTGCCCATTTTGTTTTTTTGTTTTTTTTTTCAGGTGAGAGTGGGAAGTGAGTTAGAGGAAGTAGGTATGTCTGGGGAGGTAGATTGGGGACAGACAAGACAGACAAGATGCATACAGGGGCAGTGTATGACACATGGGGTGGGTGAACACAATTGACGGGGTCAGATGTTTGGAAAACGCAAGCCCATGAGCCCACAGATGGTAACAGTGGAACTGAGATCCCCACCCATGGGCAGTCACCACTGCACACCACAACCCGGACCCTTCGAAGGGTGACAGGTGGTCCTTCTCCACCCACGCTTGCATCGGAGGGGAAGAGCCCCATCCCCTGCAGCGCTTCCACCTGAAGGTGGCACAGGACCAACGGAGGAGGGGAGCCCGGGCTGGGCACCGGACCTGCTGGTGCCAGGTGCACTCACCAACTGAGGAGGGACAGGTGGGTCCGCTGGGACCAGCCTTCCCATATGTTTTGTGATTAGGTGTGTTTAATTACAACATAAACAACAGCATTCCAGATTAGTTATAACAGCATGCAGTAATATTCCCATTAACCCAACACACCAAGGTTCCAACAGTTGAACAGCAAGCATAACACATGCATATATTGAACCACAGTGGATATTCCAACAGCATGCAGGGATGTTTGGTATCAACAGGCTACCATGATTGTGGTGTTTAAACAGGGCACATGCATCAACATGAATGCAAATATTTATAGAACAATAGGAAATATGTCCCAACAAATATTTTAGATTACACATACCCATTGAGGTGTGGAATTGCATGGTTTATGCACATATGGTAGGGTGTAGAAAAAAACCTTGGTTAACATCTTATAATTACCTTTTAGTCTACACTACATTCCTAGTGACTGCAGGTGTATATCCCCTACATGTATTATTACACTTGCCACCATACATTAGGTTGTATAATGGGTTTGGCTAGTTCAATATATGCCTGACCTATATCTGACATACTAACTGTCCAGGATGCAGATGTTACTGCTACATATTTCTTGATTGCATTTCTATTTCTTTATCTACATATCTGGGATGTTTTCACATGACATTTTCACTTCGATTTGTACAGAACCCTGCATTTCTTGACACACACTCACATTTCTGGGGAAAAAATAACATGCTACACATGTGCCAGATTTACTTATGCATGCCAGCCAGTAACTGACTGTTGCGGACTGTATATATGCTTCACAGCTACTAGCACTTCCATCACCCACTTTATATGGGACTGCACAACTCTGGGTTGCCAACACTGTTTCAAACAGTACTATATGTATAATGCAAGGGTACAACAATATTTCAAACTCTGTTACACAGACACACTCCAGGTTTTAGACCTTTATTAATGGCATTACACAATTTTCCACAAGCTCACTCCTTTATTTGTTTTAACTGTGAATATGGCAGACATGTTCAAGACATATTATACCATTATTAATAGGTTAGAACACTCTTTTTTCAGGCTCACTCACTTATTTTATATGACAGTGCCTGCAGAGATATTATTCCAGACATATGTTACCTTTCTTAATGGGTTACTACACTCTTTTTCTGCCTCTCTGACATTTTTATCTGACAGTACATGAAGAGGGCTTATTCAGGCAATTTTATGGCTGTATTATTGGACTACAACACTTTCTTTCATGCTCTCTCCCATATTTTATATAACAATACATGCAGAATAATCACTAACCTACCTGGTGGCACAGCCTTAGCAGTCTATCAGCATAGGCTTGCTGATTCGCAGCACGGTCACCTGCAGCTGTAAAGTAAATGAAGGGATATTGAGACATACCTATCCGTTATACATACTCAATTATCAATTCTTACATACTGCATTCCATGGCTACATACTCAGTTGTGGGGCATCCTGCATCCCATGGGCCTCCTGTATCCATTGGTTCAAGCGGTCCTGCTTCCATCTCTTCAGGTCTGCATGGTGGTGACGGACCTGCTCACCAGTCTGAGGAACGCCTGTGGCACTGGTGAGGTCATGAGCTAACCGGTTCCAAGCCTCTGCATTGTACTCCGTCCCTTGGAACTGGCCCTGCAGGAGTCTTGACTCATGACAGTGGACAAGGAGCCAAACCATGTATTTCGACTCCTCGATGCCCCAACGTTGCGCTCGGAAGCATGTTCCCTCTCCGACACCAGCCATTCTAACTGCAGATGTGAGCTACAATCAGTTATGGCGTGTATTCCCGTCTATGGGGCTTAAATATGCCGCATTTCCCACACTTTTTTGTGATTGGCCATTTTTTTAAATTCTCGGCTGACTGCAGACCTGCTTAGTAATGGTTAAACTACCATTAGTAAGTATATGTATGTTAACAGTGGCTGTTGCCCCTAAGTTGTCATGGCTTAGGGGTTCTGTACTTTGCTTGTGATGCACAGCGTCCTGGGTTCAAACCTTGTCATTCATTTTATTTTCATACTGTCCAGACAGGCTAGGGTTGTGGCTGCGTTTAAGCAACTTTGCTCTACGTTGCTCCTCGGTGCCCTACGGTGCCCTGGTTGGTGCGGCACGCACGTCTGCGCAAACACATTGTGCTGGTTAAAGAGCTATTTCACTATGGGCACCTCTATTGTGCTGGGTTAACCGTTATTAAACTATGGGCACCTCTATTGTGCTGGGTTAACCGTTATTAAACTATGGGCAACTCTATTGTGCTGGGTGAAGCGCTGCTTAACTGCAGGCAATTATATATCAGGATCATTTAAAATATTTATTTTGTTCACTGATACATTGGCCATTTCACTGCATTTTAGTACTATTTACACATATTTGTCTGGTATTATTTCATATACTGATTTAAAAATAAATACGAAGGGGAGTGGTGGGACTCGAACCGTAAATGCCTCTTCTTTGGGCGAATGCTCTACCATTACGCTATTGCTATTTGGTGTGATTTGCATAAACATTCTTTCTTATGCTCTTCCATGTCAGAATTGCTAACTCTAGCTAAGCAATGGGCACACCCGCACACACACACGCAAATACGGGCAGCCATTTTGGGAATTTACAAAATAAATTTAATGTTTTGCTTTTTATAACTGTGATGGGGGTTTACAATATCAGGGAGTGTGGTGTTGGGTGCAGGGATATTTGAGCGGACTCACTCTAGTGTATTTGCTTTTACTTTTCAAACACTTGCAGGGGCGTGAACATTTAGACTGCTCGGCAGTCAGACACGCCCCCTGCTTTCTTACACGGTCCGTGTACGACTTATGGTTGGGTCAGCGTGCCCTCATGCATATTCATGGCACTCTGATGTCATACCGTTCAACTACAGCCTCCGAGTAAGACTTATAAAGTCTTACACAGAGGATTTGTGAATCCGGGGGATACACACCCCAAGAAAGACAGATGCTTTCTTTGTTTAATGAGTGACCTTACTGTTCTGTACTGTAATGGTTGTCCTGTCCACTTTTAAATTCTAATTATCCACATACACTTGTATTTGATATTAATAAATGTTTAGGCCTTCTGGACGTGAGTTAAGGCTGTAAAGGGTCCTCAAACATAGTTAACAGACAAAATAAAGAAATACAGGACTGAAAGCACTCTCCCAGAATGCTGGTGTGCTGCAAAAAGAATACATGAAAACTAGTGTGCCCCAAGAAGGATAAATTACCAAGGCTATAATTTAACCATATCAGATGACCAGAGCCATGTCTGTAGAAGAATGGATGACCAAGACCATATCACACTCGTAATGGATGACTTGTGCTGTACTACAAAATGGAGAGTTGGTTTGAGTATCATATCAGCACAAAAGGATGACAACTTTCATTCTACAAGGATGTTCAGCATCAGGAAAGTGTTCTAGACTCTCAGATGGAAGACAACAGAGCAAAGTAAGAGTCAGTCATTGTGTTGATACCAACCTATACAGAGCTCCAGAGGTGTCATTCAGAGTGCCTGAAGTGATCCCCAGAAAGTAGGCTTGTTTGGAGGTGGAAGAAACACTCTGAGTTGAAAATAAAAGTTAAGATGGCAGCTTCAAGCACTAAATTAACAATGTACAGTTTATGTGGTGAAAATTGATGAAATATGTCATACAGTGGATCCCTATCAGATTATCGAGGTTTCAAAACTTCAAAATTCATATGGCTGAGAACATATGATCGAAGTTTTGAAACTTCAAAAATAAAAGTTATTGCAGGGGGTCAAGCCTCCCTGTATCCTCCACACCTCTTTCTAATTAAATATGCCAACTCCGAGATCGCACTACAGTGAGGAAAACAGTAAAGTTCCCAGTCCATGTTGTACGGCAATCTCCATTCAAAATGTTTGAAGTTTCAAAACTTTGATCATATGGTCTCAGCCATATGAATTTCGAAGTTTTGAAACTTGAGTAATCTAATAGGGATCCCATGCAGCATGAAACATGTTAATAAAGTTCATTAATGAACACTGAACATCGGTAAAAGTAACTTACTTATTGCTGATGTTACAGAATATTTTATTGTAGTACCCTTTAGCATTTGAATAATTGTATTTAATGCATTACTGACACTGATAATATCAGTCGTATCACATTTATATATACTGTATATATATTTACACTTTTCTGTAATGATAAAGTAATACAGAAAGAATAAAACAGAAGGAGGTATAGCACAATGACTAGTGTTTGTGTGTGTGTGTGTGTGTGTGTGTGTGTGTGTGTGTGTGTGTGTGTGTGTGTGTGTCTATGTATCTGTCTGCCTAGGAGTGACTTTTTATAGCTTGCATAAAAGTAAAACAATTATAATATCTCCCTTTTTCCCCACATATCTTTCCATGTTATTTACAATTAAATGGCTATCTGTGCAGCTGTAACACTTCTTCTCTATCTTTTTTTTTGCATAAAAAGTCCCACATATAAGTACTTTTGCCAACCCAATAAATACCAGTGGCTGTCTCATCAGAAATCTGTCATTCTCAGGTTTGAATCACCATGCAGTCAATGTCTTGCAAAATTATACAGTCAGGTTGTATTCTTCTACCCCTGCAAAAAGGTCACCTACAAACTTTGTTCTACATACTGTTCAAGCTTTGTGTATTAATTTGTCATTTTATGTTTTATTTGATTTAGGATGGTTTATCACCATTTATATTGATCAGTTTCTATATATTTATTCTTTTGTTTGCTACTTGTAGCATTGGCATTAGATCTACCTTCTCATCACCTCCCACACAAACACTTACTTTAAGTAAGTACCTCTTCTTCAATTTCCTCTCCTTTCTCAGACTCTGTGAATTCATTCTCACTATTTCACACCTTTCTTTCTGTACGTCTTGAAAATCTTTTCCTGTAATAAAACACATCCTCCTCTGCCACCTGATTCACATCTACAGCAGACAGTCACGTCCTTCACTTTGTTTCCTGCTCTAAGCCCCTCTCTTCTGTTTTAATAATGACATATCCTTTCCTAAAGTGACAGTTATAATAACGGCCAGTCTTATTTTTTCTGACAAAAGTCTTCAGACTCTACCATACGTATCAATCCAAAACATGTTTTGTCATCATGCTCTTTGCTCACACTCACCTGGAGCCAGATATGTAAAAACTCTTAGGTTTCTGAGCATAAACCTAATATCCATAGCCTTCCAACAAATATAGACTTTGGTTAATATTCTGTGTTTAACTTTTTCTCTCAGTAATACTCATCTTTCCCAGTCTTTTGCCAAAATGCTAAGATATAAAATGTAACATTTCAGCCTTTACCCAAACAGGAAAGCAAATCACATCCCAATGAAAGTTACAGCTCATTTATGTATAACTTTGTTGCAGAACTTCCTTCACTCTTTGGGTCAAACAAAATTACAATAAAGTAGCTTCAGATTTTAGATTAATTGTGGCCATTGAACATATGGTCCAAAATGTACAAGTCCATATCACATGTCAAAACTATTATCACAATTAGACCCACACTCCATCCTGGGTTAATTATTGCTTTAATACAGTTCACAGTAAACTGCATAGGGTTTCTTAACAAGAATTTGAAAGCAAAGTTCCTACCTGGAACAGAGTTTACAGTCCACCTGTAAATTAATACTACTGCAGTATGGCTAACTGTTCTGCAGATGCACATTTCAGCAAATAACCTCTGTGCATTGTCATTCTTCACTCTTCTTGGTGCAACCTTCTTTGTGCCCCCCTTTAACTACTTCCTGTTCACTAGCTGAGAGGCAGTATATTATGTGGTCAGAAATTAAATGGCTACAATTTGGTAAATAATATCAGCAGTGAGAACAATATTACCTTAACTAGTTATCAGCACTGAGCAATAGTGAACCTGTTACTGAGATAGATTATAACAATCATAATATTTCATTTATTTTATTTAACATTTGTTTACCAGGAAAGTCAGACTGGGACAGAGACCATTTTCAGTGGAGACCTGGGGAGAAACACTCCAGACATATGTCTTTGGAATGTGGGTGGAAACCAGAGTACACAGAGGAAACCCACACAAACACAGGGAGGACAAGCAGACTCCGCATAGAAGGCATCTCAGCCAAGAACTGAACCAGAGAACCTCTTGCTGTGAGGTGACAGTGCTAACCACTGAGTCACTTTATATCATTAAAAGAATATGATATAAAGAAGGATAATTTATCATACCTTATGGGGACAGATGCCTGCCCTGTTGTTCTCTTTGGTAACTGAAAGGGATATACCTGATTTAAGTTCCACCAGCAGGCAAAAAGTTGCATTTAGCTATGGAGAACAACTGGCTAACATACCACTGATTTATTGACACTATATGCAACACAACTAGGATACCAGTAGTTGCTGCAAGTGGTTTTCTGAAGTCTTTTTCCTCTGTAATGCAATGGAGAATATCAGACAATGACTTACCAGTACTGAACAACAGTCTATGCAACTGTCCTTCAGCATGCTAACTAGAGTCTCCTAAGAAATGAGAGCAACCACTTACTCAAATTCTTCTGACAATAGTCAACTGCAGTAAAGCTGCAAAACAGCTAGTAACTGCATTTCTTCATAAAACATCAAGATGAGACGTTATGTATTTTCATCAAAATTGATGATTCCCTTGAGAATTCATAGGATTTAGCAGGAGTTTTAGAGAGCCTGAAAGACAATCAATTAGGAAAGCTAAAGAGAAAACACTGACTAGGAAGATTCATGCAGCTATACAGCAAAAAAGCAGTTCAAGCTCAAGCTTTGGTAGAAGAGATGGCTTCCAGTAAAAAGTACGTCAAATGTGCTCAGAGTTGATTAAATAAATGAAACACTGAAGCAGTATATCAACTCAAGTAACAAGCGGCTAGACAAAATATAATAAGCTTTAAACAGTTATTCAGATGAACTGATAAAACTGCAAAACTCAGAGTCCTAAATAAAGAAAAGGCTGGCTGAGTATGAGATTTCTCAAGAAGAACTGTTTAAAAAATGGTAAGAGTTAGTGGACAGGACACAGAGAGA